>NC_134360.1:53726117-53956117 GCF_048569485.1 Anomaloglossus baeobatrachus | reverse complement strand
CCCCTCTCCACAGTGATTTGAGTGGTATGTTCTACAACCCTCCCTGCCCCCCGATTTATGGGCCCCAGTGAGCTGCAAGGGCTTTTTTCCCCCTGAGATGTATGTCCTGGCCCCCAACTATGTGCTGTCCCCCAGAGCCGCGTGTGTGGGGCCCCCCAGAGCCGAGTGTGTGGGGCCCCCAGAGCCGCGTTTGCACATGTCTCAGATCATGTCCCATCATAATCTAAAACCCCTTGCATTAAAAGGAGATAACTACAACAGTAAGTGTGTGTCTGGGTGAAGCAGAGCCGAGTGTGTGTCTGGGTGAAGCAGAGCCGAGTGTGTGTCTGGGTGAAGCAGAGCCGAGTGTGTGTCTGGGTGAAGCAGAGCTGAGTGTGTGTCTGGGTGGAGCAGAGCCGAGTGTGTGTCTGGGTGAAGCAGAGCCGAGTGTGTGTCTGGGTGAAGCAGAGCCGAGTGTGTGTCTGGGTGAAGCAGAGCCGAGTGTGTGTCTGGGTGGAGCAGAGCCGAGTGTGTGTGTCTGGGTGAAGCAGAGCCGAGTGTGTGTGTCTGGGTGAAGCAGAGCCGAGTGTGTGTCTGGGTGAAGCAGAGCCGAGTGTGTGTCTGGGTGAAGCAGAGCCGAGTGTGTGTCTGGGTGGAGCAGAGCCGAGTGTGTGTCTGGGTGAAGCAGAGCCGAGTGTGTGTCTGGGTGAAGCAGAGCCGAGTGTGTGTCTGGGTGAAGCAGAGCCGAGTGTGTGTCTGGGTGAAGCAGAGCCGAGTGTGTGTCTGGGTGAAGCAGAGCCGAGTGTGTGTCTGGGTGAAGCAGAGCCGAGTGTGTGTCTGGGTGGAGCAGAGCCGAGTGTGTGTGTCTGGGTGAAGCAGAGCCGAGTGTGTGTGTCTGGGTGAAGCAGAGCCGAGTGTGTGTCTGGGTGAAGCAGAGCCGAGTGTGTGTCCGGGTGAAGCAGAGCCGAGTGTGTGTCCGGGTGAAGCAGAGCCGAGTGTGTGTCCGGGTGAAGCAGAGCCGAGTGTGTGTCCGGGTGAAGCAGAGCCGAGTGTGTGTCTGGGTGAAGCAGAGCCGAGTGTGTGTCTGGGTGAAGCAGAGCCGAGTGTGTGTCTGGGTGAAGCAGAGCCGAGTGTGTGTCCGGGTGAAGCAGAGCCGAGTGTGTGTCCGGGTGAAGCAGAGCCGAGTGTGTGTCTGGGTGAAGCAGAGCCGAGTGTGTGTCTGGGTGAAGCAGAGCCGAGTGTGTGTCCGGGTGAAGCAGAGCCGAGTGTGTGTCTGCAGCAGAGCCGAGTGTGTGTCTGGGTGAAGCAGAGCCGAGTGTGTGTCTGGGTGGAGCAGAGCCGAGTGTGTGTCTGCAGCAGAGCTGTGTGTATATATACTCTTTGGGCAGCAGAGTGTGTATTTACTCTGGGCAGCAGAGCTTTATGACTATGTGCCGTTTGGGCAGCGTAGCAGAGATGTGTGCAGCAAAGCTGTGTGTATATAGTCTTCGGTCAGCAGTGATGTGTATATATGCAGCAGAGCTGTGTGTGTGTTTGTGTCTGTACATATGCAGCAGAGGTGTGCAAAAGTGCTATCAAGGGGTGTGTGTAGCAGAGCTGTGTGAGTGGGTATGTATGGATTAGAGCTGTGCGTGCGCCCCCCCCATAGCCATGTGTGCAGCCCCCCAGAGCCGTATGTGCAACCCACCCCAGTAATGTGTATACCCCCAGAGCTGTTTGCTACTCCAGTAACATCTATGCCCCCCAGTAATGTCTATACCCCCTGCCCCTCCTGTGATGTATATACAGCAGTGTCAGTGTGCTCTGTGCACAGCCATGTCTGTTACGACCATCATGCAGCACAGCCACATGTCTAGGAGGAGCTGGATGGAGACAAGCGGGTATGTGTCTGTATACAATGATGTGTATCTATGTATGTCAGTGTGTATGACTATAGATTTGTCTGTTTATAAGTATTTTTGTGAGTTTGTCTTCAAATATGTATATGTTACGCGTATGTCTGTATGTGTGTGTGCGTGTCTGCGTGTGGATGGGGCCCAGTGAGACTCTTCCGCCCGGGGCCCACAAAAACCTGGAGCCGGCCCTGCATTTTTGGACATTGTATCCTGTGTGGTCAGTATATTACCACTATATGGTGGTATTCTGAAGATATTGTCTGGCCATTATATTCCTTCATTGCGTGGACAATCTATTGCAATATATAGTGGTATTTTCTGGAAACAGTATGACAGTATTATTTCTATTGTTGTATATTAGTCTGTGTAGACCTCGTGGAGATATTTGCTTCCTCCGTTTCTAACTCTACAATGTCGTCTATTGTTGCAGATTTTTCCATCAGACTAGAAATGAAGCCTGATATCGGAGGTAAGATCGGAGGACACGTATCATGAATTTCTGTGCTGGTAAAAGTAACGTATGTGGGCGCTTCAGCGTTTGCACTGTGGCGCCCCTGACCTGGTCAGGCACCACAGAGTATTGCACCCATGCGGGGACAATGCTTCCAGGTAATTTCCAAAGGCCAGGATGAGGTGCACACACAAACATATAGTGACCAGGCCTCCCACATTACCAGAGGGGACCCTTGAGTAGCCAGAAGGAGTTAACTTTCAATTCCCAGCTGGGGGTGTGTTCAGGGGCTAGTTGCTAGGAAGCAGGGCAGAGAGAGAGAGGAAGAGGGAGTCGAGAGGAAGAAGTTGAAGTGTATGGAGGGGAGCAGAGAAGCTCTCGTGCAGACAGGTCCTGAGGAGTGCTGTAGCTGAAAGCGGAGGAGAACGGAGTACTGTGGGTCGGCCTGAAGAGCATCCAGAGAGAAGGGTGGCTGAGTACGGAGATCCCGGTATCCGAGCACACAAGGGGAACTAGGTCCCCAGTACAGGCAGCAGATCATCCAGAGCTGCTTAACCTACAGGTGGGGGGGGGTACTTCATGCCCTCACCACGACTACACAGAGCTTGAGCCAAGCAGCAATCACCAGGCCCATAAGGGGACAGGGCCAGAAGCTATCCCACCAAGGCCACGCTGCCGGCAGACGAGCCAGAGAGAGGGGAGCAGGGTGGTAACAGCTTCCCTGGAGGGGTCCTACCACGCTTCCAGCAAAGGACCCTCCCAAAACAGAAGGGGTGCAAGGAAGGCGAGTGGACAGCTACCCTCAGAACGGCCTCCTGGAATTCCTGGTTCCACCTGGTTATCACAGTGTCGCCCGGGCATCTCACCGTGACCTCCCAACAGTGAGTAAACACATTGAAAGACTTTTAGACTGTGTTTGAGTTATTCTGCGACTTGTGGTACTACAAACCCACACCGGGCCCTGGGGCTTGCCTCACTCTCAGGAGGCTACTACATCCGACTGCACCCACCATCAGCCCCAGGCGTCCCCTAACCTGCAGTGGCGGTCCCCACTGACCGCAATACTGAGAGTGGCGTCACGATCAAAACTGAAGATTCCCTACCTGTGACCAGCACCAGCTACGTGGAGTCCCTGAAGGTATGCACCGATACAACACCTGTGGGGCTTCACATCTGGCGTCACGAACAGGATAAGGACTAGACCTGTTCAGACAGGTGACCGTGTGCCTCAGAGGTCCGACCGCAAAAATTGAACCGCCGCCATATTGCCATCTTCGAAAGCGCGCGCTGCAGCCCGCGCGAGGGAGAAGAGCACCGCCCACGAAGAGGTGTGGCCGCCCCAGAATCCCCACAACTCAGAGAGCGTACTGACCCCGGAAGTGGAAAGGGAGCGCGCAGATTTTTGAAGAAAAATGGACGCTGCAGGAGGTAATGCCCCTGGTCAGGGCGACGCAGCCCAAGCGATGCCAGCCCCTGTCGCGCTGGACGCCGCAGCGCCTGGTGCCGGTGCCGCGGTCGCAGCTGCGCCGGCCGAAGTCGCCCCCATAATGCCAGTGTCCTTGTTGTATGCCCCAGGGGCGCAATGGCTGCCTCAATACGCCGGTAAAATAGACACGCTGACCGGGTTTAAGAAAAAGATCAACACCCTGCTAGACATGCACGCGATGACTGGTAAACAGAGGGCCGCTGTGGTGCTGGGACAATTGACTGGAGCAGCAGAATTGGAAGCTGAGTCCTGGGCCAATGATGACCGGAGCTCTGTTGAGACCATCTTTGCCAAACTAGCAGCTGCTTTTGAACACCGCACGGAGGGAGAGCTGAGAACGGACTTCTATCACTGCCGTCAGAAGCCCCAAGATAGTATAAGAGACTATGCCCTCAGGCTGCAGGCTGCACTACGGGCTCTCAAGCTGGTGGACCCTGTCAGTGACCAGGAAGGAAACCGGATGATGAAGGAACAATTCCTGCGGGGCCTGCGCTCTCCTGAGGATGGGAAGCAGATGAAGCTGTGGTCCCTAGAACACCCCGACGTGGACTTTGCCATTCTGAAAGACCGGGCAGTGAAAGCACTCCAACCCCCTGTGGACACAGACCCTGCCAGTTCCACGGCAGCAGGAGCGGAATCCTCCACGCAGGCCCTGATGACTGCAAAAGGACTCAATGCGCCAGCAGAGACCATAAGTACGCTATCCTCCCAAGTGCAGCAGCTCACTAAGGACGTCGCACAAATCCTGAAAGCAATGCAGTTGCCCTCAGAGACCAAAGTCCCTCATCAGATCCTGCTAGCCGACAACCCAGAGGACGTCCCTTGGATGCGGAGGAGAAGGGGTCCCCCAACTCGAGGCAGGAGCAGTGATCGCTATGACTCAGCTGGACAACCCATCTGTCGTCGTTGCCAGAAGGCAGGTCACTATGCAAGGGCCTGTCCTTTAAACGAGTCAAACCTGGGGCCGAGGGCCAGTCCTCAGGATTAAGAAGATCAGGCCCAAGTCGCTGCTATGATCAGTACGTGGGTGGACGTCCTGTCCTGTCCATCGTCTTGGACGGGATCCCTACCCCGGCATTATTAGACACCGGCTCTCAGGTCACCACGATCCCGTATGTCCTTTATCGGAGGTTTTGGTCGGACGACGATCTCCGACCACCGGACCCCTCCCTCACCATCTATGCTGCCAACGGACAACCTATAGACCAGATCGGGGTCAAAGAGGTAACCATAAAGGTGGGAAGGCAAGAAATGAAGGGACAAGGACTGATTGTTGTTGACACTGATGTTAGAGAAAGGAACCCGCAAATGATTTTAGGCACTAATGTCATAGAAAATTGCCTAGGGGAAGTGTTGTTGTTGCTTCACCAGATTGTTGAAGGTGCTGACGGCAGGTCGCAAAGAGCCTTGCAAAAGGAGATCCGAATCATTCTGAGGAAGCAACAGGTAAAACAGACTGGCGGTGAGATTGGTAGTGTACGGGTGATGGATGCTAACCCCATTGTGATACCCCCACGGAGTGAAATGATGATGTGGTGTAGAGCAGCGGTAGGTCTCAGAGGACAAGATTACCAGGCTGTACTAGAGCCCACTCATTCAGACCACTGGCCCACGATTCTGGTAGCCAGGGGGGTAGTTGATGTACACAAGGGACGAGTGCCTGTACGAGTGCTGAACTGTGGGGAGGAGGAAGCCAGACTACCAAGGTACGCTACCATAGCCAAACTGTTTACATGCTCAGATGACGCCATAACACCTGTAGGTCCCCTGACACAAGCTGACTCAGCAGAGGACGAGACCTCCCAAAAGCGGTTAGAGGATTGGTGTCAGAAACTACACGTGGGGACTGACTCTACACCCGACTACCAGAAACATGGGGTTTACAGGGTCGTGCAGGAATATGAGCAGGTCTTTAGTAAGAACCCACTAGACTTCGGTAGGATCAAGGGGGTGCAACATCACATACCCACGGGCAGTCACCCTCCCATTAAGGAAAGACATAGGCCTATTCCACCAGCCCATTACCAGCGTACAAAGGACATGCTGAAGGACATGAAGGAGGCAGGCGTCATAAGGGACAGTTGTAGCCCCTGGGCAGCTCCTCTGGTCCTGGTAAGAAAGAAGGATGGCACGATGAGGATGTGTGTGGATTACAGACGGATAAATCAGATAACACACAAGGATGCCTACCCTTTGCCAAGGATAGAGGAATCCCTCGCTGCCTTGAAAGCCTCTAACTACTTTTCTACCCTAGATCTTACTAGTGGCTACTGGCAAGTATCTGTAGCAGAAGAAGATCGGGAGAAGACGGCCTTCACCACCCCAATGGGCCTCTGTGAGTTCAACAGCATGCCATTTGGACTCTGCAATGCCCCCGGGACCTTCCAGAGGCTTATGGAATGCTGCCTAGGGCACCTCAACTTTGAAACCGTCCTGCTCTACCTGGATGATGTCATCGTGTACTCCAAGACCTATGAGGACCACCTGAAACACCTGGCTGAAGTCTTTGAAGCACTATCCCGATATGGAATGAAGCTGAAACCATCCAAGTGCCATCTACTGAAGCCAAAGGTCCAGTACCTAGGTCACGTGGTCAGTGCAGAAGGAGTAGCACCGGACCCAGAGAAGGTCACAGTCATCCAGGAATGGCCCACACCTACTACCGTCCGGGAGGTACGTCAGTTCCTTGGCTTGGTAGGCTACTACAGAAGGTTCATCAAGGGCTACACGAAAATGGCAGCGCCTTTGCAAGAGCTCCTGGTAGGCCACCCAAAGAAGAAAGGAAAGATCTCCGGCCCGCCATTTCACTGGGGAGAAGCAGAAGAACACTCCTTCAGACAAATGAAAGGGGCCTTGACGGGTGAAGAGATCCTAGCCTACCCTGACTACGGTCTGCCATTCGTACTGTACACCGATGCCAGTAATGTGGGACTGGGAGCAGTGCTTTCACAGGTGCAGGGAGGCAAAGAGCGTGTGATTGCTTACGCCAGCAGGAAGCTCAGGCCTACCGAAAGAAACCCAGAGAATTATAGCTCATTCAAGCTAGAGTTCCTGGCCATGGTATGGGCTATCACAGAGCGGTTCAAACACTACCTGGCAGCCACCAAATTCACTGTCTTCACGGACAACAACCCCCTGACCCACTTGGATACTGCTAAATTGGGTGCCATGGAGCAGCGTTGGGTAGCCCGACTGGCGAATTATGACTTTACTGTCAAGTATCGAGCTGGCCGCAAGAACGGCAACGCAGATGCTCTGTCCAGGATGCCTCACCTAGCAGACGAGGGGGAAGATGAAGATGATCTTGAAGAGATTGAGCTGCCAGCGTTCCATCGCCATGGAGCAAAACAGTGTCGGCAGTCGCGTGCCAACCGCCAAGAGGTGACCCTGAACCCACTACCTCACTACAACTGGAAGGAGACCCAGGAAAATGATCCAGCGGTAGGCTTGGTAAAGAAACTGATCAGCCAGCCTGGCGCCAGCCTTGACAAAGGAGCCCCACCTGAGGCACAGTACCTATGGAAGGAGAGGGGTCGATTATTCATCTATCAAGACAAACTTTACAGGAGCATCATTGACCCGAGGACGCATGAGAAGGTGTGGCAAGTGATTGTACCACAGAAGGATACGAGGATGGTGCTAGAAGCCTATCACAATGGTGCAGGCCACTTTGGTTGGAAGAAACTGGAGGCCCTACTTAAAGTAAGATTCTACTGGGTGGGCATGAGATCTGCCCTAGAGAAGTGGTGTCGAAACTGCGGGCCCTGCAATCTTAGAAGAAAAGACCAGCCCAGCCAGAGAGCACCACTCCAGCCAATCCAAACTAAACGGCCCCTGGAGATCGTGGCCCTGGACCATGTAAAGTTGGCACCCAGCAGACAAGGCTACAACTACGCTCTCACTATGGTTGACCACTACTCCAGATTCCTGGTGGTAGTACCAGTCAAGGACTTGACAGGTCAAACTGCAGCCAAAGCTTTCCAGACACACTTCTGTCGACCACATGGCTATCCAGATCAAGTGCTCACTGACCAAGGGCCAGCCTTTGAAGCTGAAGTGTTTAAGGAGTTTTGTAACCTATACGGCTGCCAGAAGATCCGTACTACGCCTTACCATCCTCAGACCAATGGCATGTGTGAGAAGATGAACCACATCATTCTCGACCTTCTGAAGACGCTCCCACTAGAAGAACGAAGTCAGTGGCCGGAAAAACTGCCCGATCTAGTGGACATGTATAACAACATCCCTGTGAGTTCCACGAACTGCACACCGGCATACCTGATGAGGGCCAGACCAGGGAGATTGCCAGTAGATCTGGAAATGGGAGTTGAGACCCCTGAAGACCATCTACAAGGTGCTGATTGGGATTCCAACCGCCAAGCCCAATACAAGAAAGTACAAGAGTGTGTGGAGCGAAGCCTGACTCAGCAGCGTGAGAAACAAGAAAAGGCCTACAATCGAAAAGCACCTGCTGTTCCTTTGATGCCAGGAGACATAGTTCTCAAAGGAAAGAGAAGGCGTCATAAACTTGACAATCATTGGGAAGAAGAACCCTACACCGTATTACCATCAACGCTTAGCAATGAAAAGACATGCCTTATCAGCAAAGATGGAGGAAAAACAACAGCTGTCGTTTCTAGAGATCGCTTAAAGAAATGTCCTGAACAACTAAGAATCCCTGAAGAAATTCCCAACCTTTTGCCAGTTCAAGGACCAAAAGAAAGGATGATCCATACGGCGCTTGGAGATTTTCCAGCAAGTTGGCCTCAATACAATGGAGCCGTTGTTATTCCAGTCATTACATTCACTCAATCTAGAGAAGTAAGAGACCCAGAAGAGCCTGTTCAGAACCTAGAAGTGCCAAATGTAGCTGAAGCAGAAAACCACGCATTGGTATCAATACCCAGTACACCCATTATTCACATTGAGACACATACATCGGGTGGGAGGACACAACCTCAGACAGATGACAGTATAGTACTGCGTAGATCAACCCGCAGCAACTTTGGTCAGCTCCCATTACGCTATAGAGAAAGTACAGTTTAGTTCAAAGTGACTGTATGAAATGTAATGTTTAACCTGTTTACAGTTAAGTAACGTTTAAGCGAAATGTGCCCACAAGGACTATTGTGAGACCTCCTTAAAATGTTAGACCACTGGTTATGAACTGGCTTTAACCACAAACTTTTGCATTGTACAAAGTTGCCTTCTTGGTATCAACCACAGAGTCTGCCTGTTGAGGGGCATGGCTCTGCACCAACAAGGGGGCACGCCTGTTTATGGGGCCTGCCCTCCAACACTCGGAAGCGGGTACGCCTGTTTATGGGGCCTACCTTACACCACTCTCCTCAGGAGAGGAAGATTGGAGGAAAGGTCTGGGGAATGTGATGGCCCAGACCTGGTCACCAAAAGGACCGGCGACCTACCTCCTGGAGGTTTTTGGGTGGGGTTCGGACATGTGGGTGGTTGGTGGTGGAATGGTACCTGGCATGTTTAAATGTAATTAATTGCCCCTGTGTGGGAAAAGTTTGTATTTACCTTTTTCTCTTGTCTTTGCAGCCCGAGGACGTGCTGATGATAACTAAGGGGGAATGTGGCGCCCCTGACCTGGTCAGGCACCACAGAGTATTGCACCCATGCGGGGACAATGCTTCCAGGTAATTTCCAAAGGCCAGGATGAGGTGCACACACAAACATATAGTGACCAGGCCTCCCACATTACCAGAGGGGACCCTTGAGTAGCCAGGAGTTAACTTTCAATTCCCAGCTGGGGGTGTGTTCAGGGGCTAGTTGCTAGGAAGCAGGGCAGAGAGAGAGAGGAAGAGGGAGTCGAGAGGAAGAAGTTGAAGTGTATGGAGGGGAGCAGAGAAGCTCTCGTGCAGACAGGTCCTGAGGAGTGCTGTAGCTGAAAGCGGAGGAGAACGGAGTACTGTGGGTCGGCCTGAAGAGCATCCAGAGAGAAGGGTGGCTGAGTACGGAGATCCCGGTATCCGAGCACACAAGGGGAACTAGGTCCCCAGTACAGGCAGCAGATCATCCAGAGCTGCTTAACCTACAGGTGGGGGGGGGTACTTCATGCCCTCACCACGACTACACAGAGCTTGAGCCAAGCAGCAATCACCAGGCCCATAAGGGGACAGGGCCAGAAGCTATCCCACCAAGGCCACGCTGCCGGCAGACGAGCCAGAGAGAGGGGAGCAGGGTGGTAACAGCTTCCCTGGAGGGGTCCTACCACGCTTCCAGCAAAGGACCCTCCCAAAACAGAAGGGGTGCAAGGAAGGCGAGTGGACAGCTACCCTCAGAACGGCCTCCTGGAATTCCTGGTTCCACCTGGTTATCACAGTGTCGCCCGGGCATCTCACCGTGACCTCCCAACAGTGAGTAAACACATTGAAAGACTTTTAGACTGTGTTTGAGTTATTCTGCGACTTGTGGTACTACAAACCCACACCGGGCCCTGGGGCTTGCCTCACTCTCAGGAGGCTACTACATCCGACTGCACCCACCATCAGCCCCAGGCGTCCCCTAACCTGCAGTGGCGGTCCCCACTGACCGCAATACTGAGAGTGGCGTCACGATCAAAACTGAAGATTCCCTACCTGTGACCAGCACCAGCTACGTGGAGTCCCTGAAGGTATGCACCGATACAACACCTGTGGGGCTTCACAGCACCTCCTCATTCTCCTGTTTCCAAGTCTTCACCATAACGTGTCATGAGTACCCCATCTCTGGTTGTGGTGTACACTGGGGACATATCTATAGGTTGGCAGATTTGTTTGGACTGTTTGTCTGAGAATTCAGAAAGCTCCAACTATCCACAAGATAAAGGGGGTTGATGTGTGATCGCTGGGGGCTACACCACTGAGACCTTGGCTGAACAGAGTCGCCAACTTTCTCAGTGTGAATGGATCGTCACTGAGCATGTGCGGCCACTGCTATAGTCGAGGTGTGCCGCCCCCGTGTCAGCAGCTGAGCTGCTCGGATCCGGATCCGCGGTGGCTCGAGGGGCGTCCGGACCCGGGGGTCGTGCGGCCACTCAAATGAAGGGGGTATTTACAAGGGATTGTGTTCAGAGTTTGTAACGCCACCCGTGGTGTGTGGTAAGGTGGAGTACCACCGCTGCAGTTGGGAGTACACGGGGGCGATGGAGTGGGCAGCCAAGTGTTGGGACCCTCCACGGGTAGGGGGAATGCCCCGGGACTCGGTGATGGTAGGGGAAGCCGCGGGATGTAGGTTTGGGAGGCAGAGAGCAGGGAACTCACAGTTGGTAGTCGTGGTGCTGGATGAGGTTGGTGCTGCTTTGGAAGGCCAGTAAACACATAGACTGTAGTTAAACCAAAACTCCTGCAGTACCAATGCCGCTCAGAAGGGGAGCCCGTCCATGTGACCGTTCCCAATGATATTGCTCTGCTGTGTTCCAGTCTAGTCCAACCTTCCAGGAGCTTCTACCCCTCAGTCCCTCACACCATGAGGGCTGCTGCTCGCTGTCCTGGGAGCTCCAACTCCCCAGCCTGCTCTCCCCCTGAGAGCTACTTGAGAGCTACTACTCTCCTTGCTCCCCTGCCAACCACTGCCCAGTCACCTCCCACCAGTCTGCCTGACTTTTAGGTGGGCGGCCCTTTCTCCACTGGACCTACCCACTGATGTGTGTGTGACTGAGATTTGCATGCTGGTGTTTTCAACATCATTGGGTGGCACCTGGAACCAAGGAAGAGATGGATACTGCACAGAAAGGAAAATTGTGCAATACCCTGTGACGACCTGATAGTCCAGGGGCGTCACAATTGCTTATACAGTGTGTCCACCCATATCCTGTCCACCGCCATTAACGTGAGAACAGCGGCAGCTATAGGCATAGAAGTGGTGTCTAGGTTTAGTAAAGTAGCCATGTGCTACGCAATGAAACCACCTATAGCGCCACCTGGTGGAAAACAACGGAGTTAGCATTTTTATCTTGAAAACGGAACGAGACAGAGAAAAAAAGTGAATTACAAAGTTGTAGGCATCATCAATTCAATATAAATCGACACCTTGCATACAGAAATGCTATGATATGAAACCTATGACCCCCCAAAACATTGAATGCTGGTCACGCATATGGCGCTCATTTAACTTTGTTGCTCAAAGTGGCCCCCGTCAGCTGCAATGCACATCTGGACTCTGGACAGCATACTGTATCTTGCTGCACGCTGTGCAATATGGTAGGTGACACGTTTGCACAAGCATCTGTGGTACATCGTCGTAGGTCCTGCAATGTTGGTGGAGGGGTCGCATACACCTGCTGTTTGATGTGACCTCACGCAAGAAGTCCAATGGGGTCAGGTCAGGTGAGCGTAGAGGCCACTCCACACAGCCACCATACCCAATGACTTGTAGGAAGGTCTCCATGAGGTATCGCTTCACGTCCGCAGCCTTGTGAGTTTTACATGTTCTAATCATAGTATTTCTATATGCAAGGTGTCGATTCATATTGAATTGATGATGCCCTACAACTTTGTAATTCACTTTTTTTTCTCTATCTCATTCTGTTTTCAAAATAAAAATGCTAACGCCGTTGTTTTCCACCAGGTGGCGCTATAGGTGGTTTCATTGCGTAGCGCATGGCTACTTTACTATACCTAGACACCACTTATATGCCTATAGCTGCTGCCGTTCTCAAGTTAATGGCGGTGGACAGGATATGGGTGGACACAATGTTTATGGACGGTGGTCGCACATCCTCACAACTGCTCCGTTTACAAAGGAAATTTGGGAGCCCCATCATTGTGATCAGTGAGGGTTTCAGTAGCCTGACCCTGAGCAATCATCCCATCACACATTTATCAAATGTTTTTATGTGACAATCTCTTGAGCCTTCAGAATTTTTTTCTTCATATATGAAGAAGAATATGGGTTTATCTTATTCTGTATACAAAATAGCTGAAAAGTAGAAAAAATATCACCCAAAAAATGTGAGCAAGTTTAAATCCGAATATCGAGGTGTGAACCCTCTTATCTACATGGACACGGGATAAATCTAGATCAATATCGGAGAAGTCGTCAGTACTGGAAATGGAGCATCATTCTTCAGGATTTAATTATTCTGCTTCTTACAGGACTTTGGGAATCGGAAATTAGCGCAATTGAGGAAAATTCTACTCCAGGTAACGAACGCCCCATCCTCACCAGCTTTGGGCTCTGTTCAAATTGCAGATTTTGACACTCTGCCCGATGGTTTCTCTGGTGTCTGGGATCAGCACAGGCAGACTCGGGTGTAAACTTGCTGTTCTGATTCATAGGCAGGCTAGCAAGAGTTGATCTCTGCTGGTCTGCTTGCACCTTTGGTTGTGGGGAGGCCTATCACATCTGCTCTCCTCCTATTTATGCTGGTGAAACTCTTCTACCTATGCCAATTATAGTTTATTCTACGTTGGTCTGCGAGTTGTGGTTTCCATGACTTACTGGTGAACGTTATGCTTTTTATTTGGTGTGGTTGTAGAGTTTAGTTTACCCCTGTTGTTTTGTAGCTTCCTTCCTGCTCTTGTTTTTCCTCCTGAACCTCTCATTGCCTTTCCCTTTGTGTGTGTGTGTGTTGTGTGACAGAGTTTTGGTTTTCCCTTATCTGTCTTTATCTGTGGATTTTATCACATTCCTGTTCCGTTGCTCTCTGAAGGGAGGGGGAATCAGATCACGACTGGTCAAGAGCAAAGCCGGGAAGGAGACTCCGGCCTCTCCACCATCAGAAGTATCCCAGAAGTTAGGGATAGCCTATGCCCATCCTTGTCATCATCCTGTAGTAATGTGCCCCATCTTTGTGCCCATCCTATAGTAATGTGCCCAAATTGTAGCAATGTGGCCCTGCAGGTCCTCTTCTTGTAGTAATGTCCCCTTTACTGGACTTCTTCTTGTAATAATGTCCCATCCTTATCCCCTGTTGTGCCATTCTTCCCACACACACACACACACACACACAATCCTGGTCCCCTGTTGTTCCATTCTTGGCACACACACAATCCTAGTCCCCTGTTGTGCGATTCTTAGCGCGCGTACAATCCTGGTCCACTGTTGTGCCATTCTTCACATACACAATACTAGTCCCCTGTTGTGCCATTCTTCACATACACAATACTAGTCCCCTGTTGTGCCATTCTTCACACACACACACACACACACACCCTGACCTGTGCAGCCTAAGCGGGCCACACACACCAAAACTTCAAAAAAATTTTCTCACCTGTTCTCCATTCCCTTGATGTCCTCTTTCCTCTTTGCTTCATGAAACCCACAGGCACTTGGGCTCAGTAACAATCACAGCCACTGTCAGTGCTTCATGTCAAGTTCTCTATAGAAGCCATAGAAGCCACTAGCCAATCACAGGCAAGCAACTAAGGTCATACTCAGTGGCGTAGCAAAGGGGGGGCAGAGGGGGGCGGTCCGCCCAAGGCGGCACGTGTCAGGTGGGCGGCATTTTGGCCACTCGCCTTCAGTTCTGCTGCCCCCGGTCCGAGTTCCGGGGACCGCAGTGCTAGGCAGGAAACTGTGGCTGCCGTCTCTTTAAGGCGCACAGACCACAGCGTTCGGTGCGTCCTCCTGGTTTGAGCTTCATCTGTGGGCGGAGCTACCATGCAGCATCCTGCTCAGTCACACAGATGAAGGAGGTGCAGTGCCAGCCAGCGACTCCCAGCACAGCGCTTCCCTCCGGCGCTGTGTGGGCCCCCTCTCCTCCGTGACCGAGCGGTACTAAACCCTTCCCCCCCACTTGACCTGTATGTGCCCTCCAAGCCACCCGGTATATGGGTTCCAGTGAGCTGTATGGGCTTTTCCCCCTCCCCTGCAGGTGTATGCCCTGCCCCCCCTGGAGCCGTATGTGCTGGCCCCCCAGAGCTGCGTGTGTGGGCCCCTAAGAGCCATATGTGTGTCTACATGTATGCAGCAAAGTTGTGCGTGTCTGTCTGTATGTACGCAGCAGAGTTGTGTGTGTCTGTATGTATGCAGCAGAGTTGTGTGTGTCTGTCTGTATGTATGCAGCAGTGTTGTGTGTGTCTGTCTGTATGTATGCAGCAGAGTTGTGTGTGTCTGTTTGTATGCAGCAGAGTTGTGTGTGTCTGTCTGTATGTATGCAGCAGAGTTGTGTGTGTCTGTCTGTCTGTATGTATGCAGCAGAGTTGTGTGTGTCTGTATGTATGCATTAGAGCTGTATGTGTCTGTATGTATGCAGCAGAGTTGTGTGTGTCTGTCTGTATGTATGCAGCAGAGTTGTGTGTCTGTATGTATGCAGCAGAGTTGTGTGTGTCTGTCTGTATGTATGCAGCAGAGTTGTGTGTGTGTCTGTCTGTCTGTATGTATGCAGCAGAGTTGTGTGTGTCTGTATGTATGCATTAGAGCTGTGTGTGTCTGTCTGTATGTATGCAGCAGAGTTGTGTGTGTCTGTCTGTATGTATGCAGCAGAGTTGTGTGTCTGTATGTATGCAGCAGAGTTGTGTGTGTCTGTCTGTATGCAGCAGAGTTGTGTGTTTCTGTCTGTATGTATGTATGCAGCAGAGTTGTGTGTGTCTGTATGTATGCAGCAGAGTTGTGTGTGTCTGTATGTATGCAGCAGAGTTGTGTGTGTGTCTGCATGTATGCAGCAGATTTTTGTGTTTCTGTCTATATGTATGCAGCACAGTTGTGTCTGTCTGTCTGTATGTATGCAGCAGAGTTGTGTGTGTCTGTATTTATGCAGCAGAGTTGTGTGTCTGTCTGTATGTATGTATGCAGCAAAGTTGTGTGTGTGTCTGTATGTATGCAGCAGAGTTATGTGTGTCTGTATGTATGCAGCAAAGCTGTGTGTGTCTGTCTGTATGTATGCAGCAGAGTTGTGTGTGTGTGCATGTATGCAACAGATTTTTGTGTTTCTGTCTGTATGTATGCAGCAGAGTTGTGTGTGTCTGTCTGTATGTATGCAGCAGAGTTTTGTGTGTCTGTCTGTATGTATGCAGCAACGTTGTGTGTGTCTGTCTCTATGCAGCAGAGTTGTGTGTATCTGTCTGTATGCAGCAGAGTTGTGTGTGTCTGTATGAATGCATCAGAGTTGTGTGTGTCTGTATGTATGCAGCAGAGTTGTGTGTGTTTCTGTCTCTATGTATGCAGCAGAGTTGTGTGTGTGTCTGTCTGTATGTATGCAGCAGAGTTTTGTGTGTCTGTCTGTATGTATGCAGCAACGTTGTGTGTGTCTGTCTCTATGCAGCAGAGTTGTGTGTGTCTGTCTGTATGCAGCAGAGTTGTGTGTGTCTGTATGTATGTATGCAGCAGAGTTGTGTGTGTCTGTCTGTATGCAGCAGAGTTGTGTGTTTCTGTCTCTATGTATGCAGCAGAGTTCTGTGTGTGTGTGTGTCTGTATGTATGCAGCAAAGCTGTGTGTGTCTGTCTGTATGTATGCAGCAGAGTTGTGTATGTATGCAACAGATTTTTGTGTTTCTGTCTGTATGTATGCAGCAGAGTTGTGTGTGTGTGTGTCTGTCTGTATGTATGCAGCAGAGTTTTGTGTGTCTGTCTGTATGTATGCAGCAGAGTTTTGTGTGTCTGTCTGTCTGTATGCAGCAACGTTGTGTGTGTCTGTCTCTATGCAGCAGAGTTGTGTGTGTCTGTCTGTATGCAGCAGAGTTGTGTGTGTCTGTATGTATGCAGCAGAGTTGTGTGTGTCTGTATGTATGCAGCAGAGTTGTGTGTGTTTCTGTCTCTATGTATGCAGCAGAGTTGTGTGTGTGTCTGTCTGTATGTATGCAGCAGAGTTTTGTGTGTCTGTCTGTATGTATGCAGCAACGTTGTGTGTGTCTGTCTGTATGTATGCAGCAACGTTGTGTGTGTCTGTCTCTATGCAGCAGAGTTGTGTGTGTCTGTCTGTATGCAGCAGAGTTGTGTGTGTCTGTATGTATGTATGCAGCAGAGTTGTGTGTGTCTGTATGCAGCAGAGTTGTGTGTGTTTCTGTCTCTATGTATGCAGCAGAGTTCTGTGTGTGTGTGTCTGTATGTATGCAGCAAAGCTGTGTGTGTCTGTCTGTATGTATGCAGCAGAGTTGTGTGTGTATGTATGCAACAGATTTTTGTGTTTCTGTCTGTATGTATGCAGCAGAGTTGTGTGTGTGTGTCTGTCTGTATGTATGCAGCAGAGTTTTGTGTGTCTGTCTGTATGTATGCAGCAACGTTGTGTGTGTCTGTCTCTATGCAGCAGAGTTGTGTGTGTCTGTCTGTATGCAGCAGAGTTGTGTGTGTTTCTGTCTCTATGTATGCAGCAGAGTTGTGTGTGTGTGTCTGTTTGTATATATGCAGCAGAGTTGTGTGTCTGTATGTATGTAGCAGAGTTGTGTGTGTCTGTCTGAATGTATGCAGCAGAGCTGTGTGTGTCTGTATGTATGCAGTAGAGCTGTGTGTGTCTGTCTATATGTATCCAGCAGAGCTGTCTGTCTGTATGTATGCAGCAGAGCTGTGTGTGTCTGTATGTATATAGCAGAGCTGTGTGCGTCTTTATGTATGTAGTAGAGCTGTGTGTGTGTCTGTATGTATGTAGCAGAGCTGTGTGTCTGTATGTATGTAGGAGAGCTGTGTGTCTGTATGTATGTAGGAGACCTGTGTGTGTGCGTGTGTCTGTCTGTATGTATGCAGCAGAGCTGTGTGTGTGTGTGTGTATGATAGGGCTACATATGTGTGTAAAAAGGTGAAAGTCTAGGACTAATAGCAGCAGTCTACAATTAGATATTTGATTGTAGTTCCATGAAAAATAAATATTTTGATGTCTTTCTGGATTTTTGAAGGTTTCTGGATTATAGACGGCCAAAGGAGGGGGGCGGCAAATTTGACGCCCGCCCCGGGCGGCAAAAGCAGTTGCTACGCCACTGGTCATACGCATCAGTTGCTTGCCTTTGATTGGCTGGCGGCAGAATTGAGTTGTGCAGAGAGAGCTTGACTCCAAAACGATCATCTGAAATAAAGCTCTGATGGCTGTGGACCCTGCACCCGCTGCAATCGTTACTGGGTCCAGGGGCCTGTGGGCTGCACAAAGCAGCCTGAGGGGCTGCATGTGGCCTGCGGGCCGCGTGTTAGAGACCTCTGATATAGACTAACAAGTCTTCTAACTTGTAAGTGTCCCTAATCTATAGTGACACTGATCTGGTAGAAGTGTGTCCCTTCAGCGTCCGACCCAGAGGCATGACTGAATGTGTTTTCTTTTGACAGTAACTATTTTTTATATTATCTGTAAATTTATCACCATTCTGGATATCTCAGGACGTCATATCAAACTCATTCACTTTGATTTTTTCTAGCTCACAATGTGGCACCAAAAGGAAAAAGCTCTCAATCCAGCACAAAGGGTAGATACTATTATTCTAGAATAGCAATAGATGGTCAACTCTCTTACTCATGCACCGAGACGAAGGTGGAGTACGAACCTTGGTGGACACTAGATTTAATGTCTAGTCACATTATTACCTTTGTTGCCATCACAAACAGAGAATATTGTTGCGCCAACGCTCTTGATGGAGCTGAAATTCACGTGGGAAAGAATGCAAACTGGAAAGAAAACCCCAGGTATATTGACGACATCCAAAGTAAAATGTATAGAGGTCTTAGGTACATTGACAACATCCAATGACTTTACATACAAGAAAGTAAGATATTTAGAGGTCTCCAGGTCTCCAGTATACAGTGTGTCCACCCATATCCTGTCCACCACCATTAACTTGAGAACGGCGGCAGTTATAGGCATTGAAGTGGTGTCTAGGTATAGTAAAGTAGCCATGCGTTACGCAATGAAACCACCTATAGCGCCACCTGGTGGAAAACAACGGAGTTAGCATTTTTATTTCTAAAATGGAACAAGATAGAGAAAAAAAGTGAATTACAAAGTTGTAGAGCATCATCAATTCAATATGATTCGACACCTTGCATACAGAAATGCTATAATTAGAACGTGTAAAACTCACAAGGCTGCGGACGTGAAGCGACACCTCAGGGAGACCTTCCTACAAGTCATTGGGTATGGTGGCTGTGTGGAGTGGCCTCCACGCTCACCTGACCTGACCCCATTGGACTTCTTTCTGTGAGGTCACATCAAACAGCAGGTGTATGCGACCCCTCCACCAACATTGCAGGACCTACGACAACGTATCGCAGATGCTTGTGCAAACGTGTCACCTACCATATTGCACAACGTGCAGCAAGATACAGTATGCTGTCCAGAGTCCAGATGTGCGTTGCAGCTGACGGTAGCCACTTTGAGCATCAATGTTAAATGAGCGCCATATGCGTGACCAGCATTCAATGTTTGGGGGGGTCATGGATTTCATATCATAGCATTTCTGTATGCAAGGTGTCGATTCATATTGAATTGATGATGCCCTACAACTTTGTAATTCACTTTTTTTCTCTATCTCGTTCCGTTTTCGAGATAAAAATGCTAACTCCGCTGTTTTCCACTAGGTGGCGCTATAGGTGGTTTCATTGAGTAGCGCTTGGATACTTTACTATATCTAGACACCACTTCTATATCTATAGCTGCCGCCGTTCTCAAGTTAATGGCGGTGGACAGGATATGGGTGGACACACTGTATAGACGACATCCATTAAGTGCACTCACAGGAAAGTATATGTGGAAGTATCAGGTATATCGATGACATCCACAATCTGCGCTTATGAGAGTAAAGTAACTAAAGGTCTCCGATATCTCAATGATGTACATGAGATGTCCATTGTTTATGGTGGAAGTAATGTGTTTCCTGCTTTCACATCCGATGGGCAAGATGTTAGTTTCCATGAATCCCATGTGCCAATCAATGTTAAAAGTGTCATTGCTAAAGCTATATTATTCCAGTTAACCACTAGAATGAGCCATCAGCGTAGATTACATAGTTCTCTCTTGGTTTACAGCTGTGGGATTGTCTCTTCCATTGGCCTTGGAAAAACATTTTCGTTCAACTGTGGGGCGGTGCACGGCCAGTTTGTGACCATTGTGATCCCACAGAAGAATACATCACTGTCATTGTGTGAAGTCCAGGTGTTTGGCCTTCCTCATGAGTTCTCACGTAAGTGATTTTTCCCTACTCATTACTGTAAGATGTAGAGATGACAGGTCCATAGCGTGCGGCTCCTGCTGTCCCCGGTGTCTTGGTGAGCACTTCTCCTCCTTCAGCCTTTTATTCAGTGTTATTTTATATTTCTACAGAAAATGTAACGGAAAGGTTCAAAGTACCCAAGAATTTTATCTATGGAGGTAATAACATCATTATTGTCTGTTTAGTCACACTGAATTTGTACTGGTCTATCTAAATTGCCTGTGTCCAGGCCGGGAGGTGCAAACTTGGCAATTGCTTGTGATGAGCTCTTTGTCCATAGACAGCAGCTCTACCATTGATCCACTGCCTAAACTGTGCGACACAGGAGGGATTTGGCAATTTTGACCTGTATTGCAAGAAGATAGGAGCAGATTATTAATAATAATAATAATAATAATATTTATTTCTATAGCGCCAACATATTCCGCAGCACTTTACAATTCAAAGGTTCATATACAAACAAGTAACAGTTATAGAAAATACAATATTTAGAGGGAAAAAAGACAACCCTGCTCGTGAGAGCTTACAATCTACAATGAGATGGGGGGGGGACAAGGTACAAGTGCTTATTTACAATGAAAATCCAGCCATCTCAAGGAAATGGGGGATAGATAATGGCTTCCGGACCAGTTGGACAGAACCTTGAGATGTATTTGGGTGCGGTGGAGTTTTACGTGGAGTTATGTTCTGAGAAGTTGTGGAGGGACTATGTGAATTTAGTTCGGATAGGGAGTGTGATAGGCCGCCCTAAAAAGATGCGTTTTTAGGGTACGTCTGAAGCTGAGTAAGTTGTGATTCATCCTAACTTCTTAGGGTAGAGCGTTCCAGAGGATTGGTGCAGCTCGGAAGAAGTCTTGGATCCGGGAGTGGGAGGTTCGGATTAGTGTGGATGTTAGTCGAAAGTCATTTGCAGAGCGTAGAGAACGGGTGGGGTGATAGACAGAGAGGAGGGTGGAGATGTAGGGGGTGCCGCACTGTGGAGAGCTTTGTGGGTGAGAACAAACAGTTTGAATTGGATCCTGTGATATATGGGCAGCCAGTGCAATGACTGGCACAGAGCAGAGGCATCCGAGGAGGGGTTAGCCAGATAGGTGACCCTGGCTGCTGCATTAAGGATGGACTGTAGAGGAGAGAGTCTAGTTAGGGAGGGACCAATTAATAGAGAGTTACAGTAGTCAAAGCGGGAGTGGATCAGGGCCACGGTGAGGGTTTTTGTCCTTTCCATTCAGCTACATAGAGATATAGATATATACTGCATCTCTATGTAGGTGAAGGAAAAAGTCAGACTCTAAAAGCAGCAACCTATCAGTAGAGACCAGGGACCTAACTAAGATATCCGGCACCACCTTAGAATAACACTAACTTTATTTATAACCCAATTAACATTCTAGGACACCAAGAATATTACTTATGCACCACCCTAGCCCATCGGGAACTATATTTACAAGGGTGCATTTACATTAAACATCCGGCATCATGTCGGCAGTTGTTTAATGGCCTGTTTAGACAGTCTGACTGCAATTCGGATGAACACTGACCAATCAGTAATAGTTTTTTGGGCTGCTTAGGCTGCCATTGTTCTCGGCAGCACAGGCCTGTTCAGACTGCACGATTATTTGAAATGAGTGTTCCTAAGAATAATGTTGGGACTTGTGCAATGTAAATTGACTTAAACCTCTTCTCCACCCTAGCCCACCAGGCATATAAATCCCTTCACCAAGCTTTACTGCCAAGGACTTTACTAACAAGTTTCTTTATCACCCTATACCACCAGGGAATCTACTAATTATTCTGTTAGGCGTACTTGTCACATAGCGAGATCGCTGCTGAGTCACGGTTTTTGTGACGTACCAGTGACCTCATTAGCGATCTCGCTGTGTATGACACTAAGCAGCGACCTGGCCCCTGCTGTGAGATCGCTGCTCGTTACACACAGTGCTGGTTCATTTTTTGGACGTTGCTCTCCCGCTGTGAAGCACCCATCGCTGTGTTTGACAGCGAGAGAGCAACGATTTGAATGTGCAGGGAGCCGACGTCTGTAAGCTGTGGACACTGGTACACATCGGGTAACCAAGCTTTGCTTGGTTACCCGATATTTACCTTGGTTACTAGCGTACGCTGCTCTCAGGCTGCCAGTGCTGGCTCACTGCTCCCTGCACACGTAGCCAGAGTACACATCGGTTAACTAAGCGAAGCGCTTTGCTTAGTAACCCGATGTGTACCCTGACTACGAGTGCAGGGAGCCAGCGCTAAGCGGTGTGCGCTGGTAACCAGGTTAAATATCGGGTAACCAAGCAAAGCATTTTGCTTAGTTACCCGATATTTACCTTGGTTACCAAGCGCAGCATCGTTTCCACGAGTCGCTGGTGGCTTGTCACTGGTCGCTGGTGGGATCTGCCTGATTGACAGCTCACCAGCGACCATGTAGCGACGCACCAGCGATCCTGACCAGGTCATATCGTGGTCGGAATCGCTGGTACGTCATTTAATGAGACGGTACCCTTACAGCCCTAGCTCACCAGGGATTTTACAATTTCCAGTGATTTTTATCTTAGTTTAAATCAGATGATTGTCCGTCGTGTGTGACTCTCAGTCACTGATTGCCCCTGTTTTATTTTCCATAGCACCCAATGTCGCCCCGTCGGGGACAGCTTCCCACTCAAGCAGCTACGAATCAGCAACTCCCGCTAGTCGTGCTATCGATGGTTCACTCAATAACTACCATCCATCTTGCACTCACACCCAATATGACCAAGACCCCTGGTGGACTGTAGACCTGCACTCAGAAATGAACATTATGTCTGTCGCTATAACTAATCGGGGTGATTGCTGTGGATTCAGAATTAACAGAGCTGAGGTCCGTGTAGGGAAAACCAATGGAGATGGAAAGAGCAATCCAAGGTAAAAGGGTAGAGATGTAGCAGAGCTGAACGTGTCATTCAGTACAGTTCATGGTAATTCTGTGATTCTTTCTTTCCCTACAAATTCAGCTCTGCTACATGACTGTGTCTATATGTCTTTTCTAGGTGTGCCATCATATCCACCATTGCTCAGGGGCAAACCCTCGCCGTTAACTGTCATGGCATGCGAGGACGATACGTGTCTATTGTTATTGAAGGACGCAAAGAATGTCTGACTCTTTGTGAGGTTCAAGTGTTCGGCCTGCCAGCCGAGGAGGGTAAGTGACGTGATATGAGGGAACCTGCCAGCACGTTTCTATGGATGTGTAAGCGATAAAAATTACACAATATATGCAAATCAGGCTGGAAGTGCACTGGGGGCGTGTCATTGGATGTGGTCACGCCCCTGCTGCACTTGCAGCCTGATTTGCATATGGCTTCTACTCTAAATTTCGCATGTTGGATCTCTGCAGAACAGGGGAGACAAGCATCTATGCAGCAGTGCCATACTGCCACGTGATAACTGTCACAAGGAGATTTTTGCAGGAATCGCCAACCGTCATGGCAGCATCAGGATCTGCGGAAACTACAGCTTCTGGCACTCTGCCTGCCAATTTCTCTGGGGTCTATGATCAGCACAGGGAGATGCAGGCTATAGCCCAAAGGCTTAGGCAGGCTAGCAAGAGTTTATCTCTGATGGGCTGCTTGTTAGTCTCTTTGATCACATGCTATGGGGGAGCCAATCACATCCTCCTATATATGTTGGCTGGACTATTTCATTAATACCAGCTATAGTTTACTTATACTGGTCTGGTGTGGTGTCGTGATTCAGACTTTCTGGTGGTTGTTGTGCATTATTGCTGTGGTGTTAACCCTTGTCTTATTGTTGCTATCTTCCTGCTCTTGCTTTTCTCCTTAGTCATTTACTGTTTGTTCCTGTGAGTTTGCATTGTTTGAGTTCTGGCTTTCCCCTGTCTGTCTTTATCTGTGTTACCATCACACTCCTGCCACTTCATTCCCTGGGGAAGAGGGGGTAACAGATTAGATTTGTTCAGGAGAATAGCCAGGCATGGGACTCAGGCCTCTCCACCATTAGGAGTAACGCTGAAGTTAGGGATCACCTAGGGTCCCCTAGTGTGAGGGACAGTATAGGTGCCCGCTGTCCCTCGCTATCCTGAAGTCACATTTAAAGTCCAATTCTTATGTAGTATTACATCCCTGACAAATACTGACAGTAGAGCGTCTACATTTCATTATGACAACTTTATTAAACTACTATCATTTACATTTTGCACATTTTTCCGGAATATTTACCACCTTTTCTTGCAGAAATTAGATTGCCTGCGGAGCCGCTGCCAAGTATTGATCCAACAGGTATTACATCACTAATTACCTACATGATCTTGTAATTTGTTACCATATACCAAATTGCCCCCTTCCCAATGAATGCTCAGCCATCATTATCTGGCACCTTTTCTGTATGTGGACCCAATGTGGAGAAGACGTACACTGTAACCCACAAAGAGGTCACCATTCGGGTAAATAATGGAAGAACATAGATATTCTCTATCCTTTTAATCTCAGATTTCACTCTTATGGTGACCACAATCTTGCCCACTGAGATTATTGCAACCAGAGCTATAGGTTTAATAAGTTTGAGAAGCTAAACCTCTTCATAAATAATACAAACCAAGACTTTTCTGAAGAACTTTGTGTGATTTAAGGGAGAGACAGCACCACTTTAGTCCAGTGGTTGTGTCTGGTATTACAGTCTAGTTTAAAGAAAGCAAATTATATCCAAAAAGATATTTTGAATTGTAGACAAAACCCTTTATTATCACATTCCGCTTATTTCAAGGAGGTCATGAGGCACAATAAGCTGCAGGAAGTATCCAAAGCTTAGATTAACAGACACATAATGTACATAATGTATGTGTGGAGTAATTGCTGCAGGATGACATTTGTGGATATGTTCTTATATTTGTCACAGACAAACCAACTGCTGCCATTATAAAGGAGCCGAAGAGTCTAAACGCAAGTAAGGGACATTTGTGGTACAGAAACTGGAATCACCTGGGGTAGACTGATCATTCAACATCCTGATGGCATCCAGCATACGCACACACAGCGTCCTAACACCATCCAGCATACGCACACACAGCGTCCTAACACCATCCAGCATACGCACACACAGCGTCCTAACACCATCCAGCATACGCACACACAGCGTCCTAACACCATCCAGCATACGCACACACAGCGTCCTAACACCATCCAGCATACGCACACACAGCGTCCTAACACCATCCAGCATACGCACACACAGCGTCCTAACACCATCCAGCATACGCACACACAGCGTCCTAACACCATCCAGCATACGCACATGTGGCGCCCTGGACAAGCCAGGGGTCACAGAGCACAACACCAACACACCCCACACTCCCGGTCGGCACACCGAAGTCAGACACAAAACCCTTGTTCAATGAAGAAAAAACAAAAAGCCAGCACCAAATGTGCACTTCAGCACTAAACATTCCAAACTGTACTTATTATAAAAATTTTGAGATTTTTGGCAAAAAATTGCAATTTCTTGAGCTGCCTCGCCACGTCACGGCAAATCTCATTAGAGGCAGTCCTACACTAAAATATTTTTATAAAATGTGCCATACGGCCTCACATATGAATAGTAGAACTGCTCTCAGCAGCACTCACCTGGTCTATTTCAATCCCGTACCCATGACTGAGTCATGGCTGTGGGCGGGACAGGTCCAAGCAAATGCTGCATGAAGTAAATAGCCTGTGGACAAAGCCTGATGACTCAATGTGAACAGTCACCAACCGCCAAAATCTAGACAGATGGAATACATCCCAAATTGGGGATATTCATTTACTTCATGCAGCATTTGCTTGGACCTGTCCCGCCCACAGCCATGACTCAGTCATGGGTACGGGATTGAAATAGACCAGGTGAGTGCTGCTGAGAGCAGTTCTACTATTCATATGTGAGGCCGTATGGCACATTTTATAAATATATTTTAGTGTAGGACTGCCTCTAATGAGATTTGCCGTGACGTGGCGAGGCAGCTCAAGAAATTGCAATTTTTTGCCAAAAATCTCAAATTTTTTTATAATAAGTACAGTTTGGAATGTTTAGTGCTGAAGTGCACATTTGGTGCTGGCTTTTTGTTTTTTCTTCATTGAATTGGTCGGTGGGTGACCTCCACCTTGCTATGCACCCCAATTTGGGATGTATTCCATCTGTCTAGATTTTGGCGGTTGGTGACTGTTCACATTGAGTCATCAGGCTTTGTCCACAGGCTATTTACTTCATGCAGCATTTGCTTGGACCTGTCCCGCCGACAGCCATGACTCAGTCATGGGTACGGGATTGAAATAGACCAGGTGAGTGCTGCTGAGAGCAGTTCTACTATTCATATGTGAGGCCGTATGGCACATTTTATAAATATATTTTAGTGTAGGACTGCCTCTAATGAGATTTGCCGTGACGTGGCGAGGCAGCTCAAGAAATTGAAATTTTTTGCCAAAAATCTCAAATTTTTTTTATAATAAGTACAGTTTGGAATGTTTAGTGCTGAAGTGCACATTTGGTGCTGGCTTTTTGTTTTTTCTTCACAAAACCCTTGTTGCCTTCCTCCAGGGGCTGATGTCCACACCAGGGGGTGGGCCAGGTGGTTGGCCCCGCCCACCGAGGAGTTCACAGTCCTGGAGGCGGGAAAAACAGTTAGTTCAGCTAGGGAAGCAAACGTGAGAGGAAGGAAAGTGGCAAGTGAGCAGACTGAAGTTGGTCCGGGTGTGTGGCCCGGACGGAGCAGCAAGGTTGGCAGACGGTGGTGACCGTCTGCAGGAGTGGCCTATCAGAGCTTACCGTAAAGACCGTGGACGGGCGGTGGCCCGGCGGTACCGGACCGGTACGCAAAGAGAAGCCAGCACCATCTGGCAGGGGCTTACGGATCCCGGCAAGGCTAGGAGTCACCGTGAATTTGCCGAATTCGTTAGTGAAGGGAACCTCCTGGGTTTCCCAACAGCCAAGTCCCGATAGAAGGCAACAGTCCAACCAAGAGAGGGAGACACCGCCACCGCCAAGGCAACCGTTTCCCAGGGCCAGAGCCTGCGGGCAAAAGGGGCTCCTCCAGCCCATATCCAAGCTGGGGAGCGGGTTGCCAGTGGGAACCCATTGGAACCATCTACCGTACATAGGTGCAGGGAAAGGCAGTCACCATCAACCTGCCGGGAGAAACAACACCGCAGCCATCTGTGGGACCCGTCCATCCAGCCGTGTGTTTTACCGAGAACTGTGTCCTCATCATTGGCTGAGTGAGTACCACCGTGCTGTGCGGCACAGCGCTGCCCCCGCGACCCTGCACCTCACCAGGCCCCGTAACCTGCCTGCCATCCATCTCTACCCCATCACCGGGCCCCGGGACAACCAACCCCCTACCCACGGAGGGGAGAACTAACAACAAAGCTGCTCCCTGTCACCGCTCCCGGGATCCCCGTCTAGAGCAGCGGTGGTGTCACCAATATCACCACAACCGTGAGTGGCGTCACGGACAATAATCAAAACCCCCACCATCAAAATCCCCTTTTCACTCACGGGCGAGGAGCGCCGCTCGAGTCCCCGGGATCCGGCCCACCGCTCAAGCCACCACCGAGCAGCAGCGGCCGGACCCGAGCAGTGGGAGAGCGCAGCGTCCCCTCCTCCGCCCGCGACAACTTGGCGTCACGATCAGGAGCCTACCGTTCTACCAACTGGTGGAAGTGCGCCTTGTGTGACCGCCGGAGGTGTCCGGCCGAAAAATTTGTGAAGCCGCCATCTTGGGCACGAAGAATTCCCGCTCGAGCGTCTCCTCGAGTAGTGGAGGCGCGAAGGCCAAAACCACGCCCCTGTAGAGGAGGAGCCGGAAAGAGACTAAGGGGGACGCGGATGGAGACATGGCGGCGTCCTCGAATTGGAGCGCGGGAGTTCCCGCTACCGGAGCGTCCAAGCTCTGGGGGAACCGAGGAGGAGTAGCCTTTGAAGACTGCGGCCCAGGTGAGCTCCCCGCCGGGACCGCTGCGTGGCTGGAGCGGGAGCTGGGCCGGTTCTGCTTGAAGGTGAGGGCGCAGAGCCTGCAGCAGCTGCTGGACTGGAAGGCGGAGATGCGCAGGATGGTTGCCGTAGTGGGGGCCCATGAGCAAGGGGCCGCTGCGGCCGTGCCGAGTCGCGACCAGTCCACCCAAACCCCAGAACCAGCCCTGATCGCATGGGAGCCGGGGGCCGGTACCGCAGCCGGAGGCCCAGAGAGAATGTCGCTGATGGAGGAGGGGGTTCCGACCACGCTGCCCCCGCCACCGTTCTTAACGGCCGTCAGTGGTTCTGGGCTGAACTGCCTGTGGAAGGAGAACCCGATGTATCGACCGGTCCCCGAGTGGGCCGACCCCCTGCGGTGGTAGCCGCTCCAGAGTCAGCGGAGCTCCGCTGCAAGTTGTCCCCGTTGGGACCACCAGTGTTAAAAGTACCGTTTGAAAATGAATGATAAGTAAATGATTTACCGAAGAGTCACCTGATTTGCTACCTGATTGTCAGCCTGCTTAGAACCGGTCGTGGCCGGCAACTGGTCCCCGTTGGGACCCCCTTTTCAAGTTATGCATAAGGAACTCCTTATGAACAGGCCCGAGAACTAGCAGGGCAACCACAAACTAGTGGCATGTAAATAATATTGTTGTGGCTTTCACCGTGACCGCCTCCGGAGAGGCAGATTGGAGGAAGGGCCCGCAGTGGAGCAGGCTGAGGCCCAGCCACCACCGGAACCGGTGGCGATCCTCTGGGGGTTTTTCGTTGGCTCCCCATGGACGTGGGTCCCCTGAAAAGGACAGAACCCGCTCGGGCAACTTGTGCTGGACTGGGGTCAAGGGGTGCTGTCTGTTGCTTAGGGGCAGCATCAGGGCCAGGTTGTTTGGGTGGGAGAGAGCGGAAGCCGTAACCGTTACGCAACGTTTAAGTAAGAGTACCTTCCGATGTGGGAAGATGTTATTATAATTGTAATGTTTTACCGTTTTTCTATTTTTCAGTTGTGAAAATAAAACCGGTGATGGACGGGCAGCCCGCGGACGGTCTGCATTTAACTAAGGGGGAATGTGGCGCGCTGGACAAGCCAGGGGCCACAGAGCACAACACCAACACACCCCACACTCCCGGTCAGGCACACCGAAGTCAGACACAAAACCCTTGTTGCCTTCCTCCAGGGGCTGATGTCCACACCAGGGGGTGGGCCAGGCGGTTGGCCCCGCCCACCGAGAAGTTCACAGTCCTGGAGGCGGGAAAAACAGTTAGTTCAGCTAGGGAAGCAAAAGTGAGAGGAAGGAAAGTGGCAAGTGAGCAGATTGAAGTTGGTCCGGGTGTGTGGCCCGGACGGAGCAGCAAGGTTGGCAGACGGTGGTGACCGTCTGCAGGAGTGGCCTATCAGAGCTTACCGTAAAGACCGTGGACGGGCGGTGGCCCGGCGGTACCGGACCGGTACGCAAAGTGAAGCCAGCACCATCTGGCAGGGGCTTACGGACCCCGCCAAGGCTAGGAGTCGCCGTGAATTTGCCGAATTCGTTAGTGAAGGCAACCTCCTGGGTTTCCCAACAGCCAAGTCCCGACAGAAGGCAACAGTCCAACCAAGAGAGGGAGACACCGCCACCGCCAAGGCAACCGTTTCCCAGGGCCAGAGCCTGCGGGCAAAAGGGGCTCCTCCAGCCCATATCCAAGCTGGGGAGTGGGTTACCGGTGGGAACCCATTGGAACCATCTACCGTACATAGGTGCAGGGAAAGGCAGTCACCATCAACCTGCCGGGGGAAACAACACCGCAGCCGTCTGTGAGACCCGTCCATCCAGCCGTGTGTTTTACCGAGAACTGTGTCCTCATCATTGGCTGAGTGAGTACCACCGTGCCGTGCGGCACAGCGCTGCCCCCGCGACCCTGCACCTCACCAGGCCCCGTAACCTGCCTGCCATCCATCCCTACCCCATCACCGGGCCCCGGGACAACCAACCCCCTACCCACGGAGGGGAGAACTAACAACAAAGCTGCTCCCTGTCACCGCTCCCGGGATCCCCGTCTAGAGCAGCGGTGGTGTCACCAACTTCACCACAACCGTGGGTGGCGTCACGGACAATAATCAAAACCCCCACCATCAAAATCCCCTTTTCACTCACGGGCGAGGAGCGCCGCTCGAGTCCCCGGGATCCGGCCCACCGCTCGAGCCACCACCGAGCAGCAGCGGCAGCCGCAGCAGCAGCAGCGGCCGGACCCGAGCAGTGGGAGAGCGCAGAGTCCCCTCCTCCGCCCGCGACACACACACAGCGTCCTAACACCATCCAGCATACGCACACAGCGTCCTAACACTATCCAGCATACACACACACAGCATCCTAACACTATCCAGCATACACACACACAGCATCCTAACACTATCCAGCATACGCACACACAGCGTCCTAACACCATCCAGCATACGCACACACAGCGTCCTAACACCATCCAGCATACGTACACACAGCGTCCTAACACCATCCAGCATACACACACACAGCGTCCTAACATTATCCAGCATACGCACACACAGTATCCTGATGCCATAATATATGAGCACAAGCAACGTCCTGACATCTTCCAGCTCACCACAAGTGACACATTAATAAAAGTTACATTTTGCACTATTTTAGCAAAACATTGGGAATAACAGCTGATATGATGGAATAATATAATAACTCTTATTTTCCATTTCACCAGTTCCAGTAGCAAAAATAACCATCAAAGAGACATCTCAATCTAGTACCCACAAAGGAAGCATATCTGGAAATGCTGCAGACGGGAGGCTGGAGAACAAGCACCCAGATTCACAATGTGCTGTGACCAAGAAAGAGTTTGAACCTTGGTGGACGGCGTCTTTAGGCTCAAATTATATCATCTACTCAGTGGCTATGACTAGCAGGGGAGACTGCTGCACCTCTGATCTGGATGGAGCTGTAATTCACGTGGGATACAATAAAACCAACTGGAGGAGCAGTCCCATGTAAGAAAACACAATGCACTATGGGCCCCTATGCTAATATAGAATTATGGGGTCACATCTATTGGTGCCATGGCAATATCAGTACAGATAGACCCTGATTAAAATCCATATCATAAATCACTGCACTTATTGGTAATTGCAGTACACAAAATGTAGCCTTTTACTTACAGTGGCCACAAAATGGAATTTTACCAAACTTTAAAATAATGGATACAAGCAAAGGGAAAAAGATCTCATAAATCTTTTTTATAGCCAGATCCTCAGGGGCGGGGCTAAATAGGCAAAGCCAGATACTCAGGGGCAGGTCTTAGTAGGCAGAGCCAATGTGGTCAGATATTAAGGAGCTGGGATAACTAGGCACAGCCAACATAACCAGATGCTCAGGAACAGTGCTAAGTAGGCAGGGTCAATGTAGCAAGATATTCAGGGGCGGGGCTAAATAGTCATGCTAATGTGGCCTGTTACTCAGAAGCTGGGCTAACTAGGCACAGCCATCATAATCAGATTCTTAGGGACAGTGGTAAGTAGGCAGAGTCAATGTAGCAAGATACTCAGGGGCGAGGCTAAAGAAGTAGAGCCAATGTGGCCTGTTACTCAAAATCTGGGCTAACTAGGCACAGCCATCATAACTAGATATTCAGTGATTGTGCTAGCTAGACAGGGTCAATGTAGCAAGATACTCGGGGCAGGGCTAAATATGCAAAGCCAACTAAGCCAGATACTCAGGGGTGGGTCTAAGTAGACAGCCAATGTGGCCAGATACTTAGGAGCTGGGCTAACTATCCACAGCCAATATAACAAGATACTCAGGGACAGTTCTGTGTAGACAGAGTCATTGTAGCAAGATACTCAGGGATGGAGCTAATTAAGCATAGCCAACATAACCAGATACTCAGGGGCGGTATTAAGTAGGCAGAGTCAACATAATGAAATACTCAGGGGCGGGGCTAATTAGGCAGAGTTAAGCACAACAAGGCAAAATACACATTTATAAATGTCATTGTGTACCAGCACATGTGTAATGTTGGGAAGGATCCCCCAGCTTCAATGCGCAATCATCTAATGATTAATAAAGCCTCTCTGCTTTTTTCTCAGCTGCGGCTCCATAAACTCCATTGGGCTCGGAAAAACGAATTTATTCAAGTGCAACCTGATTGGTGGAGAATTTGTGACCATTTCTATTCCAAACAGAAACACTTCTCTCTCCCTGTGTGAAGTGCAATTATTCGGAGTAGAGATAGACAGGCAGAGTGAGTGAGTGCAGATAAATATGCCGCACGTCCTTGGAGCAACGCAAAGGAGAAGTGCGGCACCACAGGGCGTGGATGGGGTTTGGATGCCTGCGGGCGATCAACCACACCGTCTGATTTTCCTCTAATATATAGTCGAATCTAGCAGGCTGGGGCTTCACGGTGTCACTGTCGCTTGCACACTGTCACCAGCAAGTGACATAAAAAGGTTATAAACAGCTATAATCTATATACATAATTTTCAGTTGCGGATGTAAACGTATCCCACAATGCACTACAGCACTGTCAGTTGCGCAGCCGCAGTTCGCGCCCACATCATAGCCATGGTAACCAGGGACAACAGTGCAGGCGGAACCCAAATTGGGAACTGGGTAAGCACAATTCTGTTCCCAGTCTAACATTGTGCTACCTATACCACATCCAGGTATAATGAGGTGTTGGTGTTTGCGATGTCACGGAGCAGTAAGGAGGCGTGGCCAGGTATGTCTGCCCTTGCCTGACATCGCCATGCCTTGGGCGATGTTGCGGCGAGCGACAAGACATGGCGGCACTGACGAGACATGATGAGACATGGCGGCACTGACGAGACATGCTGAGACATGGCGGCACTGACGAGATATGGTGAGACATGGCGGCACTGACGAGATATGGTGAGACATGGCGGCACTGACGAGACATGATGAGACATGGCGGCACTGATGAGACATGATGAGACATGGCGGCACTGACGAGACATGGTGAGACATGGCGGCACTGACGAGACATGATGAGACATGGCGGCACTGACGAGACATGATGAGACATGGCGGCACTGACGAGACATGGTGAGACATGGCGGCACTGACGAGACAAGAGACATGGCGGCACTGACGAGACATGATGAGACATGGCGGCACTGATGAGACATGATGAGACATGGCGGCACTGACGAGATATGGTGAGACATGGCGGCACTGACGAGACATGATGAGACATGGCGGCACTGACGAGACATGAGACATGGCGGCACTGACGAGACATGATGAGACATGGCGGCACTGATGAGACATGATGAGACATGGCGGCACTGACGAGACATGGTGAGACATGGCGGCACTGACGAGATATGGTGAGACATGGCGGCACTGACGAGACATGATGAGACATGGCGGCACTGACGAGACATGAGACATGGCGGCACTGACGAGACATGATGAGACATGGCGGCACTGATGAGACATGATGAGACATGGCGGCACTGACGAGACATGGTGAGACATGGCGGCACTGACGAGACATGATGAGACATGGCGGCACTGACGAGACATGATGAGACATGGCGGCACTGACGAGACATGGTGAGACATGGCGGCACTGACGAGATATGGTGAGACATGGCGGCACTGACGAGACATGATGAGACATGGCGGCACTGACGAGACATGAGACATGGCGGCACTGACGAGACATGATGAGACATGGCGGCACTGACGAGACATGATGAGACATAACGGCACTGACGAGACATGATGAGACATGGCGGCACTGACGAGATATGATGAGACATGGCGGCACTGACGAGACATGATGAGACATGGCGGCACTGACGAGACTTGATGAGACATGGCGGCACTGACGAGACATAATGAGACATGGCGGCACTGACGAGACTTGATGAGACATGGCGGCACTGACGAGACATGATGAGACATAACGGCACTGACGAGACTTGATGAGACATGGCGGCACTGACGAGACATGATGAGACATGGCGGCACTGACGAGACATGATGAGACATGGCGGCACTGACGAGATATGATGAGACATGGCGGCACTGACGAGACATGATGAGACATGGCGGCACTGACGAGACATGATGAGACATGGCGGCACTGACGAGACATGATGAGACATGGCGGCACTGACGAGACATGGTGAGACATGGCGGCACTGACGAGACATGATGAGACATGGCGGCACTGACGAGACATGATGAGACATGGCGGCACTGACGAGACATGATGAGACATGGCGGCACTGACGAGACATGATGAGACATAACGGCACTGACGAGACATGATGAGACATGGCGGCACTGACGAGATATGATGAGACATGGCGGCACTGACGAGACATGATGAGACATGGCGGCACTGACGAGACATGATGAGACATGGCGGCACTGACGAGACATGATGAGACATAACGGCACTGACGAGACTTGATGAGACATGGCGGCACTGACGAGACTTGATGAGACATGGCGGCACTGACGAGACATGGTGAGACATGGCGGCACTGACGAGACATGATGAGACATGGCGGCACTGACGAGACATGGTGAGACATGGCGGCACTGACGAGATATGATGAGACATAACGGCACTGACGAGACTTGATGAGACATGGCGGCACTGACGAGACTTGATGAGACATGGCGGCACTGACGAGACATGGTGAGACATGGCGGCACTGACGAGACATGATGAGACATGGCGGCACTGACGAGACATGGTGAGACATGGCGGCACTGACGAGACATGGTGAGACATGGCGGCACTGACGAGACTTGATGAGACATGGCGGCACTGACGAGACTTGATGAGACATGGCGGCACTGACGAGACATGGTGAGACATGGTGGCACTGACGAGACATGATGAGACATGGCGGCACTGACGAGACTTGATGAGACATGGCGGCACTGACGAGACATGGTGAGACATGGTGGCACTGACGAGACATGATGAGACATGGCGGCACTGACGAGACTTGATGAGACATGGCGGCACTGACGAGACATGATGAGACATGGCGGCACTGACGAGACATGATGAGACATGGCGGCACTGACGAGACATGGTGAGACATGGCGGCACTGACGAGACATGATGAGACATGGCGGCACTGACGAGACATGATGAGACATGGCGGCACTGACGAGACATGATGAGACATGGCGGCACTGACGAGACTTGATGAGACATGGCGGCACTGACGAGACTTGATGAGACATGGCGGCACTGACGAGACTTGATGAGACATGGCGGCACTGACGAGACATGGTGAGACATGGCGGCACTGACGAGATATGATGAGACATAACGGCACTGACGAGACTTGATGAGACATGGCGGCACTGACGAGACATGATGATACATGGCGGCACTGACGAGACTTGATGAGACATGGCGGCACTGACGAGACATGATGAGACATGGCGGCACTGACGAGACTTGATGAGACATGGCGGCACTGACGAGACATGATGAGACATGGCGGCACTGACGAGACATGAGACATGGCGGCACTGACGAGACACGATGAGACATGGCGGCACTGACGAGACATGATGAGACATAACGGCACTGACGAGACATGATGAGACATGGCGGCACTGACGAGATATGATGAGACATGGCGGCACTGACGAGACATGATGAGACATGGCGGCACTGACGAGACTTGATGAGACATGGCGGCACTGACGAGACATAATGAGACATGGCGGCACTGACGAGACTTGATGAGACATGGCGGCACTGACGAGACATGATGAGACATAACGGCACTGACGAGACTTGATGAGACATGGCGGCACTGACGAGACATGATGAGACATGGCGGCACTGACGAGACATGATGAGACATGGCGGCACTGACGAGATATGATGAGACATGGCGGCACTGACGAGACATGATGAGACATGGCGGCACTGACGAGACATGATGAGACATGGCGGCACTGACGAGACATGATGAGACATGGCGGCACTGACGAGACATGGTGAGACATGGCGGCACTGACGAGACATGATGAGACATGGCGGCACTGACGAGACATGATGAGACATGGCGGCACTGACGAGACTTGATGAGACATGGCGGCACTGACGAGACATGATGAGACATAACGGCACTGACGAGACATGATGAGACATGGCGGCACTGACGAGATATGATGAGACATGGCGGCACTGACGAGACATGATGAGACATGGCGGCACTGACGAGACATGATGAGACATGGCGGCACTGACGAGACATGATGAGACATAACGGCACTGACGAGACTTGATGAGACATGGCGGCACTGACGAGACTTGATGAGACATGGCGGCACTGACGAGACATGGTGAGACATGGCGGCACTGACGAGACATGATGAGACATGGCGGCACTGACGAGACTTGATGAGACATGGCGGCACTGACGAGACTTGATGAGACATGGCGGCACTGACGAGACATGGTGAGACATGGTGGCACTGACGAGACATGATGAGACATGGCGGCACTGACGAGACTTGATGAGACATGGCGGCACTGACGAGACATGATGAGACATGGCGGCACTGACGAGACATGATGAGACATGGCGGCACTGACGAGACATGGTGAGACATGGCGGCACTGACGAGACATGATGAGACATGGCGGCACTGACGAGACATGGTGAGACATGGCGGCACTGACGAGATATGATGAGACATAACGGCACTGACGAGACTTGATGAGACATGGCGGCACTGACGAGACATGATGATACATGGCGGCACTGACGAGACTTGATGAGACATGGCGGCACTGACGAGACATGATGAGACATGGCGGCACTGACGAGACTTGATGAGACATGGCGGCACTGATGAGACATGATGAGACATGGCGGCACTGACGAGACATGATGAGACATAACGGCACTGATGAGACTTAATGAGACATGGCAGCACTGACGAGACATGGTGAGACATGGCGGCACTGACGAGACATGATGAGACATGGCGGCACTGACGAGACTTGATGAGACATGGCGGCACTGACGAGACATGATGAGACATGGCGGCACTGACGAGACATGATGAGACATGGCGGCACTGACGAGACTTGATGAGACATGGCGGCACTGACGAGACTTGATGAGACATGGCGGCACTGACGAGACTTGATGAGACATGGCGGCACTGACGAGACATGGTGAGACATGGCGGCACTGACGAGATATGATGAGACATAACGGCACTGACGAGACTTGATGAGACATGGCGGCACTGACGAGACATGATGATACCTGGCGGCACTGACGAGACTTGATGAGACATGGCGGCACTGACGAGACATGATGAGACATGGCGGCACTGACGAGACTTGATGAGACATGGCGGCACTGACGAGACATGATGAGACATGGCGGCACTGACGAGACATGATGAGACATAACGGCACTGATGAGACTTGATGAGACATGGCGGCACTGACGAGACATGGTGAGACATGGCGGCACTGACGAGACATGATGAGACATGGCGGCACTGACGAGACTTGATGAGACATGGCGGCACTGACGAGACATGATGAGACATGGCGGCACTGACGAGACATGATGAGACATGGCGGCACTGACGAGACATGAGACATGGCGGCACTGACGAGACATGATGAGACATGGCGGCACTGACGAGACATGATGAGACATAACGGCACTGACGAGACATGATGAGACATGGCGGCACTGACGAGATATGATGAGACATGGCGGCACTGACGAGACATGATGAGACATGGCGGCACTGACGAGACTTGATGAGACATGGCGGCACTGACGAGACATAATGAGACATGGCGGCACTGACGAGACTTGATGAGACATGGCGGCACTGACGAGACATGATGAGACATAACGGCACTGACGAGACTTGATGAGAAATGGCGGCACTGACGAGACATGATGAGACATGGCGGCACTGACGAGACATGATGAGACATGGCGGCACTGACGAGATATGATGAGACATGGCGGCACTGACGAGACATGATGAGACATGGCGGCACTGACGAGACATGATGAGACATGGCGGCACTGACGAGACATGATGAGACATGGCGGCACTGACGAGACATGGTGAGACATGGCGGCACTGACGAGACATGATGAGACATGGCGGCACTGACGAGACATGATGAGACATGGCGGCACTGACGAGACATGATGAGACATGGCGGCACTGACGAGACATGATGAGACATAACGGCACTGACGAGACATGATGAGACATGGCGGCACTGACGAGATATGATGAGACATGGCGGCACTGACGAGACATGATGAGACATGGCGGCACTGACGAGACATGATGAGACATGGCGGCACTGACGAGACATGATGAGACATAACGGCACTGACGAGACTTGATGAGACATGGCGGCACTGACGAGACTTGATGAGACATGGCGGCACTGACGAGACATGGTGAATCATGGCGGCACTGACGAGACATGATGAGACATGGCGGCACTGACGAGACTTGATGAGACATGGCGGCACTGACGAGACTTGATGAGACATGGCGGCACTGACGAGACATGATGAGACATGGCGGCACTGACGAGACATGGTGAGACATGGTGGCACTGACGAGACATGATGAGACATGGCGGCACTGACGAGACATGGTGAGACATGGCGGCACTGACGAGATATGATGAGACATAACGGCACTGACGAGACTTGATGAGACATGGCGGCACTGACGAGACATGATGATACATGGCGGCACTGACGAGACTTGATGAGACATGGCGGCACTGACGAGACATGATGAGACATGGCGGCACTGACGAGACTTGATGAGACATGGCGGCACTGATGAGACATGATGAGACATGGCGGCACTGACGAGACATGATGAGACATAACGGCACTGATGAGACTTGATGAGACATGGCGGCACTGACGAGACATGGTGAGACATGGCGGCACTGACGAGACATGATGAGACATGGCGGCACTGACGAGACTTGATGAGACATGGCGGCACTGACGAGACATGATGAGACATGGCGGCACTGACGAGACATGATGAGACATGGCGGCACTGACGAGACTTGATGAGACATGGCGGCACTGACGAGACTTGATGAGACATGGCGGCACTGACGAGACTTGATGAGACATGGCGGCACTGACGAGACATGGTGAGACATGGCGGCACTGACGAGATATGATGAGACATAACGGCACTGACGAGACTTGATGAGACATGGCGGCACTGACGAGACATGATGATACATGGCGGCACTGACGAGACTTGATGAGACATGGCGGCACTGACGAGACATGATGAGACATGGCGGCACTGACGAGACTTGATGAGACATGGCGGCACTGACGAGACATGATGAGACATGGCGGCACTGACGAGACATGATGAGACATAACGGCACTGATGAGACTTGATGAGACATGGCGGCACTGACGAGACATGGTGAGACATGGCGGCACTGACGAGACATGATGAGACATGGCGGCACTGACGAGACTTGATGAGACATGGCGGCACTGACGAGACATGATGAGACATGGCGGCACTGACGAGACATGATGAGACATGGCGGCACTGACGAGACTTGATGAGACATGGCGGCACTGACGAGACTTGATGAGACATGGCGGCACTGACGAGACTTGATGAGACATGGCGGCACTGACGAGACATGGTGAGACATGGCGGCACTGACGAGATATGATGAGACATAACGGCACTGACGAGACTTGATGAGACATGGCGGCACTGACGAGACATGATGATACATGGCGGCACTGACGAGACTTGATGAGACATGGCGGCACTGACGAGACATGATGAGACATGGCGGCACTGACGAGACTTGATGAGACATGGCGGCACTGACGAGACATGATGAGACATGGCGGCACTGACGAGACATGATGAGACATAACGGCACTGATGAGACTTGATGAGACATGGCGGCACTGACGAGACATGGTGAGACATGGCGGCACTGACGAGACATGATGAGACATGGCGGCACTGACGAGACATGATGAGACATAACGGCACTGATGAGACTTGATGAGACATGGCGGCACTGACGAGACATGGTGAGACATGGCGGCACTGACGAGACATGATGAGACATGGCGGCACTGACGAGAGAGTGAAAGAATAAAAAATACATACACATTATGTTTATTTACAATAAAAATATATAGCCTTTAACACATTTAATTAGCCCCCAAAAATATCCATGGATAATCCAGATCAGGCCATGACCTGCTACAACCTCTATAAGAGAGTGAGAACCGCGAAAGTTCCCGAGTCAGTAAACACACACACACAGCACACACAGCACACACAGCACACAGGGGAGACACCACATAGTGAACACAGCTCAAGAAACACAACACCAGATACCAATATACAGCACACAACAAGGAAGAGACAGTGCACAGGGGGGAAAGAGGTCAAATGATGCAACAAATACAATACACAAATGCTGAGGGATGACATACAACAGATATGTTGTAAAGCGGAAACAATGTGACAAATGTCCACTGCTCCTGTCAGCACCACTAAGCACAGACAGATGTTCATTTCACCGCACTCCTGATGCGACAGCATCGGGCCTATTTCTAGTGTAATAATAGTAAGTTATTAGTGTATCCGTCACCACAACTCTGGAAGTTAGCAAGGTTTAAGGTGTTCTTGTATGTTTTTTTTTCTTTTTTTAGTTCCATATTGTGTTGGAAATGCAGAAAATGAGCAGCAGAAAAACAACCATGGAGGTAAGCTCTGCATTATCAGGACCGACAGGACAAATTTACCTTTGTAGCTAGCAGTATGGCTGTATACGTCTGAGTGCAGCAATAAAACTGATAATTGCTTTGTAGTAATTTAATGGGCCAGCACTGAGAAATCAAACTCTGAAGACACCTGCAAATTAGCCTAGAAGTGCACAATTAAAAGAGATTTGCAATAGTTTGTTTTTTTTTAAATTAAGAATTTTCTACCTTTTGCTTTGTAAAGCTTGCATTTAATTTATTACAGTGCAGGCTGCTCAATCCCATTCTGTCCTCTTTCCATCAGACGAGATTTCTGAGAGCTCTATCTCTGTAAAATAAGAAAACTGATGGGACTTTCTACCAGACAAGTGTGAACAGGTGCATGCTGAACATAAAATAAACTAACAAATAACAGCAGCACTCTGAGACGCTAAGGTATACAAACATTAAATATGGGAATTTGGGCATGCATTACTGCCTGCTAAATAAATACATTTAAAAATTGAGACGCTTACCATATAAAAAAGGTCAGTTTTATGGAAGCTCAGCAGCCAGTGTCAAGGCGTACACACGTTGTGAAAATTGTAGGTACCCCTCGTTTAATGATATCTTGTATGCTGGGTCTCTACCTAGCAGTGCCTCTATCTGGGCTGAATAGCCTCAAATTTTATCGGTGGGCAGGAACCTGCTACTAAGAAAGGTGATGGGTAAGAGTGCTCAGTCAGAAGGCATGACACAAAAATCCAAAATAAGGTACGTCCTGACATTGGCTGATGGGCTCGCATAACATTGGATTCTGAGGTCATACCTTATGACTGAGCACTTCTACAGATCAGCTTAAGGCGATTTTTCATTTCCTAGTAGCAGGTTCTTGCGTGCCCATAAAATTGTGAGCTGCTCAGATCAGATAGAGGCATCACTAGGTAGGGACCCAGCATACGAGATACACACGTGGTCAAAATTGTTGGTCCCTCTCGTTTACTGAAAGAAAAACCCACAATGGTGACAGAAATAACTTTAATCTGCTAAAAGTAATAATAAATAAAAAAAGTATGAAAATGAACAAATGAAAGTCAGACATTGCTGCTTTTCTGCTTCCATGGAAATTTTTAAAAATAAAACTCATGAAATCGGCCTGGACGGAAATGATGGTACCCTCCTCTTCCTCCTCCTCCTCCTCTTCTTCCTCCTCCTCCTCCTCTTCTTCCTCCTCCTCCTCCTCCTCCTCCCCCCTCCTCCCCCTCCTCCTCCTCCTCCCCCCCTCCTCCCCATCCTCTTCCTCCTCCTCTTCCTCCTCCTCCTCCTCCTCCTCTTCTTCCTCCTCCTTAACTTAATATTTTGTTGCACAACCTTTTGAGGCAATCAGTGCAAATAAACGACTCCTGTAACTGTCAATGAGACTTCTGCACCTCTCGACAGATATTTTGGCCGATCCTCAAGAGTAAACTGCTCCAGTTGTCTGGTGTTTGAAGGTTGCCTTTTCCAGATGTTTCAGCTCTTTCCAAAGATGCTCAATAGGATTTAGGTCAGGGCTCATAGAAGCCACTTCACAATAGTCCAATGTTTTCCTCTTAGCCATTCTTAGGTGTTTTTAGCTGTGTGTTTTGGATCATTATCCTGTTGCAAGACCCATGACCTGCGACTAAGACCAAGCTTTCTGACACTGGGCAGCACATTTCTCTCGTGAATCCCTTGATAGCCTTGAGATTTCATTGTATCCTGCACAGATTCAAGACACCCTGTGCCAGATGCAGCAAAGCAGTCCCAGAACATAGCAGAGCCTCCTCCATGTTTCACAGTAGGGAATGTGTTCTTTTCTTGATATGCTTCATTTTCCATCTGTGAACATAGAGCTGATGTAACTTGCCAATAAGTTCCATTTTTGTCTCATCTGTCCATAGAACATTCTCCCAGAAGCTTTGTGGCTTGTCAACATGTAGTTTGGCAAATTCCAGTTTGGCTTTTTTATGTTTTGTTTCAACAATGGTGTCCTCCTTGGTCGTCTCTCATGAAGTCCACTTTTGCTCAAACAACTACGGATGGTGCGATATGACACTGATGTTCCTTGAGTTTGGAGTTCACCTTTAATCTCTTTAGACGTTTTTCTGGGCTATTTTGTTACCATTCGTATTATTCATCTCTTTGATTTGTCATCAATTTCCCTCTTCGGCCACATTCATGGAGGTTGGCTACAGTCCCATGGATCTTAAATTTCTGAATAATATGTGCAACTGTAGTCACAGGAACATCAAGCTGCTTGGAGATGGTCTTATAACCTTTACCTTTAATTTGCTTGTCTATAATTTTTTTTTCTAATCTCCTGAGACAACTCTTTGCTTTTGCTTCTTTTGGTCCATGTTGAGTGTGGTACGTACCATGTCACTAAACAGCACAGTGAGTATCTGTAGCCCTATATATAGGTCCACTGACTGATTACAAGATTGTAGACAGCTGTGATGCTAAGTTAGTGGACACACCTTGATTTAACTTGTCCCTTTTGTATTATCAGGGGTGCCATCATTTCTGTCCAGGCCTATTTTATGAGTTTTATTTTTTTTTTTTTAAATTCTGTGGAAGCATGGTTGAAAAGCAATGTCTGACTTTCATTTATTCATTTTCATAGATTTTTTTTATTTATTATTACTTTTGTCAGACTAAACTTATTTGTGACCATTGTGGGTTTTTCTTTCATTAAACTAGGGGTACCAACAATTTTGACCACGTGTGTACGCCTTGACACTGCTGGGCTCGCATAAAACTGGATTCTGGAGTCATACCATCTGACTGAGCACTCATACCCATCAGCTTAAGGCGATTTTTAATTTCCTAGTATGACCCCAGAATCCAATTTTATATGAGCCCAGCTGCCAACATCAAGGCATGCCTTATTTTGGATTCTTGTGTCATTCTTTCTGACTGATTCCTGCAGCTTTCTTAGTAGCAGGTTCCTGCCCACCCATAAACCTGTAGCCTATTCAGTCCAGATAAAGGCATCACTAGGTAGGGACCCAACATATGAAATACGCCTTGACGCTGGCTGCTGGGCTCGTATTAAATTGGCCTTTTCTATACACTATGTCTTAATTTTTAAATGTATTTCCTTTACAGTAATGCATGCCCAGGTTACTATATTTAATGTCTGTATACCTTAGCGTCTCAGAGTGCAGCTGTTTATTTGTTAGTTAGCTCTATCTCTATGTCTGAAGTCTTCATAAGATAATATAAGCATAAATGCTATATAAAATATGTTTATTTGTGGCATTTTGTTTTATTACATCTGTGCTATCTTTCTGGTAAATGTCCAAGATTTGCTAAAGAAAGAGCTGTCAGAGAACTTGTGTGTGATCCAGCAGCCTGCAGTGTAGTGTATTACATGCAGCCTCTACAGAGGAAATGGTGGAAAATATTTATTAAAAAACAATTGAAAATCTCGCTTTATTTATAAAAGTACATAAAATGCAAGAATAAAAAAATATATCCAAAGCTACTGAGGCTCACATGCCATGGACATCAGTTCTACATCTCTGTGAATATCTTGGCTTTCTGACAGAGACTGGGGGCCTTAATCTTTATATTCACACGTTGCCTATGGTATTGTTACAATGATAGTTTTTTTGTGATTATCTCCCAATTTATTGTATACACTAGTAGTGAAACTCCTGAGGGGGCAGTTGCCCCAGGCCCATGACCTAGAGGGGCCCACTAGGCAATACTGCTTCCTTCCCAGTTTGTTTTCCCTTTTTTTCGTGCCATGTAGCAATCCTGCAATTTTTTCAAAGGGGAGGGGAGAGGGGAGTTAATACATAAGTGCTGCAGAGGCAGGGAAGCTCTAATCTCCACCCAGCCAAGATGGAAGAAAATACTTGCTAGATGTGCAGGACCTGTGATAATGTCATGCCCATGTGACCATGTGGGAGGAGCCAGGAGATCAGAGAAAAACTGGAGATGAGGGCACATGTGACAGGTAATGAGGAAAGAGGAGGACATGGTGGGTGCTGAGTGTGACAGAGGGGCACAGGCTGTGACAGAGGTGCAGGCTGTGACAGAGGGGTGCAGGCTGTGACAGAGGGGTGCAGGCTGTGACAGGGGGTGCAGACTGTGACAGAGAGGTGCAGGCTGTGACAGAGGGGTGCAGGCTATGACAGAGGGGTGCAGGCTGTGACAGAGGGGTGCAGGCTATGACAGAGGGGTGCAGGCTGTGACAGAGAGGTGCAGGCTGTGACAGAGAGGTGCAGGCTGTGACAGAGAGGTGCAGGCTGTGACAGAGGGGTGCAGGCTGTGACAGAGGGGTGCAGGCTGTGACAGAGAGGTGCAGGCTGTGACAGAGAGGTGCAGGCTGTGACAGAGAGGTGCAGGCTGTGACAGAGGGGTGCAGGCTATGACAGAGGGGTGCAGGCTGTGACAGGGGGTGCAGGCTGTGACAGAGGGGTGCAGGCTGTGACAGAGAGGTGCAGGCTGTGACAGAGAGGTGCAGGCTGTGACAGAGAGGTGCAGGCTGTGACAGAGAGGTGCAGGCTGTGACAGAGGGGTGCAGGCTATGACAGAGGGGTGCAGGCTGTGACAGAGAGGTGCAGGCTGTGACAGAGGGGTGCAGGCTGTGACAGAGAGGTGCAGGCTGTGACAGAGAGGTGCAGGCTGTGACAGAGAGGTGCAGGCTGTGACAGAGAGGTGCAGGCTATGACAGAGGGGTGCAGGCTGTGACAGAGAGGTGCAGGCTGTGACAGAGGGGTGCAGGCTATGACAGAGAGGTGCAGGCTGTGACAGAGAGGTGCAGGCTATGACAGAGGGGTGCAGGCTGTGACAGAGAGGTGCAGGCTGTGACAGAGAGGTGCAGGCTGTGACAGAGGTGCAGGCTGTGACAGAGAGGTGCAGGCTGTGACAGAGGGGTGCAGGCTGTGACAGAGGGGTGCAGGCTGTGACAGGGGGTGCAGGCTATGACAGAGGGGTGCAGGCTGTGACAGAGAGGTGCAGGCTGTGACAGAGAGGTGCAGGCTGTGACAGAGGGGTGCAGGCTATGACAGAGGGGTGCAGGCTATGACAGAGAGGTGCAGGCTGTGACAGAGGGGTGCAGGCTGTGACAGAGGGGTGCAGGCTGTGACAGAGGGGTGCAGGCTGTGACAGGGGGTGCAGGCTGTGACAGAGGGGTGCAGGCTGTGACAGAGAGGTGCAGGCTGTGACAGAGAGGTGCAGGCTGTGACAGAGAGGTGCAGGCTGTGACAGAGAGGTGCAGGCTGTGACAGAGGGGTGCAGGCTATGACAGAGGGGTGCAGGCTGTGACAGAGAGGTGCAGGCTGTGACAGAGGGGTGCAGGCTGTGACAGAGGGGTGCAGGCTGTGACAGAGAGGTGCAGGCTGTGACAGAGAGGTGCAGGCTGTGACAGAGAGGTGCAGGCTATGACAGAGGGGTGCAGGCTGTGACAGAGAGGTGCAGGCTATGACAGAGGGGTGCAGGCTGTGACAGAGAGGTGCAGGCTGTGACAGAGAGGTGCAGGCTGTGACAGAGAGGTGCAGGCTGTGACAGAGGGGTGCAGGCTATGACAGAGGGGTGCAGGCTGTGACAGAGAGGTGCAGGCTGTGACAGAGGGGTGCAGGCTGTGACAGAGGGGTGCAGGCTGTGACAGAGAGGTGCAGGCTATGACAGAGGGGTGCAGGCTGTGACAGAGAGGTGCAGGCTGTGACAGAGAGGTGCAGGCTGTGACAGAGGTGCAGGCTGTGACAGAGAGGTGCAGGCTGTGACAGAGGGGTGCAGGCTGTGACAGAGGGGTGCAGGCTGTGACAGGGGGTGCAGGCTATGACAGAGGGGTGCAGGCTGTGACAGAGAGGTGCAGGCTGTGACAGAGAGGTGCAGGCTGTGACAGAGGGGTGCAGGCTGTGACAGAGGGGTGCAGGCTGTGACAGAGGGGTGCAGGCTGTGACAGGGGGTGCAGGCTATGACAGAGGGGTGCAGGCTGTGACAGAGAGGTGCAGGCTGTGACAGAGAGGTGCAGGCTGTGACAGAGGGGTGCAGGCTGTGACAGAGAGGTGCAGGCTGTGACAGAGGGGTGCAGGCTGTGACAGAGAGGTGCAGGCTGTGACAGAGGGGTGCAGGCTGTGACAGAGAGGTGCAGGCTGTGACAGGGGGTGCAGGCTGTGACAGAGAGGTGCAGGCTGTGACAGAGGGGTGCAGGCTGTGACAGAGGGGTGCAGGCTGTGACAGAGGGGTGCAGGCTGTGACAGGGGGTGCAGGCTGTGACAGAGGGGCACAGGCTGTGACAGAGGGTGCAGGCTGTGACAGAGGGGTGCAGGCGGTGACAGGGGGTGCAGGCTGTGACAGAGGGGCACAGGCTGTGACAGAGGGGTGCAGGTTGTGACAGAGGGGTGCAGGCTGTGACAGAGGGGTGCAGGCTGTGACAGAGGGGTGCAGGCTGTGACAGAGGGGTGCAGGTTGTGACAGAGGGGCACAGGCTGTGACAGAGGGGTGCAGGCTGTGACAGAGGGGTGCAGGCTGTGACAGAGGGGTGCAGGCTGTGACAGAGGGGTGCAGGCTGTGACAGAGGGGTGCAGGCTGTGACAGATGGGTGCAGGCTGTGACAGAGGGGTGGAAACTGTGACATAAGGGTGCAGGCTGTGACAGGGGGTGCAGGCTGTGACAGGGGGTGCAGGCTATGACAGAGGGGTGCAGGCTGTGACAGATGGGTGCAGGCTGTGACAGAGGGGTGGAAACTGTGACATAAGGGTGCAGACTGTAACAGAGGGGTAAACACAGTTACCTAGTTAGGGGCCCATTCAAAGGTTCGCCCCCTTGAGTCAAATACCTAGCTACGCCTCTGCTGTACACCAACACATTGTAAAAAAACCCAAACTCTTCTATAATATCACTGTGTACTGTCAGAAGGGGCAGCTGATGGAAAGAGGGAAAGTGAATGTAATATCTCTTTTACATATTTATATTGTGTTTTAGCTCCAAATGTGGCCCCAGGAGGGCTAGCCTCTCAGTCAAGTCACAGCAAGTATCCTGATAAGACGGCTAACCTCGCTATAGATGAGAACCTGGCCAGCAATTACTACGAGCGCAGCTGCTTTCATACAGACGGAGATAGGGTGCCCTGGTGGACAGTGGATCTAATGTCAGGAATGCGCGTTTCATCTGTTGTTATAACCAATCGTGGCGACTGCTGCTCTGAGAGAATAAAAGGTGCAGAGATTCGTATCGGTGACTCTAAAGAGCGCAACAACCCGAGGTAAGTGCCGCAGAAAAGCAAATTGGAATATATTGGCGTCATATTAATAAAAATATTATTATTAAAATTATTATTATTATATTAATCTTATCATGTGTGTTACTATCTGCTGAGCTGTGTATCTAACCTTATGTGATACCTTGAATGAGCAGCCGACTTCTTATATTTTGTGGCTTTATCAGATGCGCTAAAATCTCTCTTCTGGGATTCGGAGACACCTTTTATTTTGACTGTGGCGGGATGGAGGGCCGTTATGTGTCCGTGGTTATTCCGGGACGGAAGGAATATCTGCATCTGTGCGAGGTTCAGGTATTTGCGGAGCCAATCGAAGGTCAAAGAAAAAGCACAGGTGAGAAAATACTGCTGTAACAATAAGGACACTGCAAAATAGTCCAGAATCTTTTGGTTTTGTAATTTTGGTTTAAATTTAATTGATGATTTACCGTCAATTAGACCTCAGTTCCCAATTCTCGGAGAATGATTTCCTCGATACGTCCAGTTTTCTGCCCGGCTTCTTCAGGCTTCTGAAAGTCATCATGATTCCTGTGACTGTTTCCATCCTCTTTTTCCCTTCACCCTTTCCTACTGTCTTCATCACTAGAGATAAGGGATACTGATCGGCAAAGTTCGGAAAATGTTAAAATCATATAACCTTTGGCCGGATCAGATCAGGATCAGACACCCAATCATTTAACGCAAAAGTCTCCGACCTTGCCAAGGATCAGTAAATGATCGGATGGCAAACACCATCCTCTCCCTGCCCATCACAGCCATGTCAAGTATTGGCATAGCTGTAATTGGCCACTGTAAAAAAAAAAGGAAGCAAAAGGATTAAAGCAGCATATGTAGCGCCTCTGAGAACCTCAGGGCACTACAGGGAACTGCATCTGTCGCGGGCGGAGGAGGGGACGCTGCGCTCTCCCACTGTCCCACTGCTCGGGTCCGGCTGCTGCTGCTCGGCGGTGGCTCGAGCGGTGGGCCGGATCCCGGGGACTCGAGCGGCGTTCCTCGCCCGTGAGTGAAAGGGTGGATGGTTTTGGGGGAATTATTGTCCGTGACGCCACCCACGGTTGTGGTGAGATTGGTGACACCACCGCTGCTCTGGACGGGGATCCCGGGAGCGATGACAGGGAGCAGCTAGGATGTTGTTTTCTCCCCTCTGTGGGTAGGGGGCTTGGTTGTCCCGGGGCCCGGTGATGGGGTAGGGATGGATGGCAGGCAGGTTACGGGGCCTGGCGAGGTGCAGGGTCGCGGGGGCAGCGCTGTCCCGCATGGCACGGTGGTACTCACTCAGCCCAATGATGTACACAGAGTCTCTGATGAAACAAACGGCTGGATGGACGGGTCCCACAGACGGCTGCGGTGTTGTGTCTCCCGGCAGGTTGGTGGTGACTGCCTTTCCCTGCACCTGTGTAGTGTAACGGTTCCAATGGGTTCCCACCGGTAACCCGCTCCCCAGCTTTGGAAGATTGCCGAAGGAGCCCCTTTTGCCCGCTGGCTCTGGCCCTGGGAACTGTAGCCTTGGCGGTGACTGTGTTTCCCTCTCTCGGTTGGACTGTTGCCTTCTGTCGGGACTTGACTGCTGGGAAACCCAGGAGGTTCCCTTCGCTAACGGATTTGGCAAATTGCTCCTAGCCTTGCCGGGGTCCGTAAGCCCCTGCCGGATGGTGCTGGCTTCTCTTTGCGTACCGGTCCGGTACCGCCGGGCCACCGCCCGTCCACGGTCCTTACGGTTGGCTCCGATAGGCCTCTCCTGCAGACGGTCACCACCGTCTGCCAACCTTGCTGTTCCGTCCGGGCCACACACCCGGACCAACTTCAGTCTGCTCTACTGCCACTTTCCTTCCTTCCACTTTCAACTCTCAAACTCATCTGTTCCTTTTCCCGCCTCCAGGACTGTGAACTCCTCGGTGGGCGGGACCAACCGCCTGGCCCACCCCCTGGTGTGAACATCAGCCCCTGGAGGGAGGCAACAAGGGTTTTTGTCTGACTTCGGTGTGCCTGACCGGGAGTGTGGGGTGTGTTGGTGTAGTACCTGTGACGACCTGGCTGGTCCAGGGCGCCACATTCCCCCTTAGTAAAATGCAGACCGTCCGCGGGCTGCCCATCCATCACCGGTTTTATTTTCACAAACTGGAAAAATATGAAAATGGTAAACAGATTACAAGCATAATAACTTCTTCCCACATCGGGAGGTACTTTACTTAAACGTTACTAACATTTTTAACAACGGTTATGGCTTCCGCTCTCTCCCACCCAAGCAACCTGGCCCTGATGCTGCCCCTAAGCAAACGGGCAGCACCCCTTGACCCCAGTCCAGCACAAGTTGCTCGAGCGGGTTCTGTCCTTTTCAGGGGACCCACGTCCATGGGGAACCCCTGAAACCCCCCAGAGGATTGCCACCGGTTCCGGTGGTGGCTGGGCCCCAGCGTGCTCCACTGCGGGCCCTTCCTCCAATCTGCCTCTCCGGAGGCGGTAACGGTGAAAGCCACAAACATAATTATTTACAAGCCACAAGTTCGTGGTTGCCCTGCCAGTTCTCGGGCTTGTCCGTAAGGAGTCCCTTACGCAAAGGTCACAAACAGTCCCCACGGGGACAACGGTGCCGGCAACGACCGGTTTCAATCACAGTTTGTCAATCAGGTGAATCTTTGGTACTCATTTACTTATCATTTTTGCAAAACTTTCAAACTCTTAAACTTTTAAAACGGTACTTTTAACACAGTGCCCCCCTTCTACAGAGGAGTCTCCCGGTACCTAAGTGGGGGTCTACCTAGGTTGGAGCGAGTGGACCTTCGGGGTCCGGCTTCAGTGGTGACAGGCAATGGGGCAGGGGGAACAACTAGTCCCTCCTCCCCGCTATCATGTGGGGCAGGCGGAGGCGTAGGGGAGCTGGGTACAGGTTCATCCCTGGGCACTGGTTCATGGTCGATCACTTCCATTACTCTCTCCTCCACGGGTTGTGGGAACAGTATCACTGGAAGAAGCACCGTGCCGTTCTGCGTAGGCCAGTCTGCCGGGAAATCACCCATCATGGTATGGATTACCTCTTTTTCTTTCTCCGCCGGCTTAGGAACTGGAGTTTCAGCCGCTACCCTCAATGCTGGTGGGCACCTCTTTAGGTGGTCTCGGGAAACCGTGGCCAAGGTTCCTCCTTGATAATGGCTGATTTGGTAAGCCTTCCCGTCTCCCCATTCTGTGGCCTGTATTACATATGGGGTTCGTTCCCATTGATCATCCAGCTTGTGGGTCCTCCTTTTCCGCTTCAGCACCACATCTCCAGGCTGGAAGGGACCAGCAGACGCCTTCTGGTTGAAACTCTGCTCCTGCTGTCCCCGACTCCGACACAAGTTCCTTTCTACATATTCCTGAACCTGGCGGTACTGCGCCCTCCGTTGAGTGTCCCAGTCAGCCGTTGAGAGGAGTGCTTCTGGGGCTTCCAACCCCATTTCTAGATCCACTGGCAGCCGGCCGGGGAGAGCCCTCATTAGGTATGCTGGAGTGCATTTCATCGAGCTGGAAGGGATGTTGTTATACATATCGACCAAGTCGGGTAGCTTCTCCGGCCACAGGTTCCGCTCTTCCAGCGGCAATGTCTTAAGGAGGTTCAGTACCAGGTGGTTCATCTTTTCACACATGCCGTTGGTTTGGGCATGGTAAGGTGTGGTCTGGATTTTCTTACAGCCGTACAACTGGCAGAACTCTTGGAAAACCTCTGCTTCGAAGGCCGGGCCTTGGTCGGTAAGCACCTTCTCAGGGTACCCATGCGGCCGGCAGAAGTAAGCCTGGAATGCTCTAGCGGCGGTACGGCCGGTCAGGTCCTTAACCGGGACAACCACCATGAACCTTGAATAGTGGTCTACAATGGTTAGAGCATAGGTGTATCCACTTCGGCTGGAGGTGAGCTTTACATGGTCAAGGGCAACCAGCTCCAGCGGTTGATGCGTAACAATCGGGTGTAGGGGTGCCTTCTGGCTGGCCTCATCCTTTCTTCTCAACACGCAAGGGCCACATTCTCGGCACCAGGCCTCCACAGATTCCCGCATTCCATTCCAGTAGAACCGCTCTCTCAACAACATCTCCAGTTTCTTCCACCCGAAGTGCCCCGCACCATCATGGTATGCTTGCAGGACGGTGGGCACATTAGCCTGGGGAATCACCAGCTGGCGAATCTTCTCGTGGGTTTTTGGATTAATCAGCTCACGATACAACTTCCCCTGGTGGAGATACAGCCGGGTTCGTTCTCGCCACAGATGTTGTGCTTCGGCAGGGGAGGCAGGGTCTATCCCAGCCGAGCCCTGTTCTACCAGGGTCTTAACCAGGCGGACGGCCGGTGCCTGGTCCTGTTCTTCCTGCCACTCCTGGCTGGGCAGCGGGTCCAGATTCAGCCGCTGTTGATGGACATACACCTTTTCAGTTAACGGCCGGTGAAATGCAGGCAACTTGATCTCCTTGAGGTCATCGTCCTCTGCCCCTCTTCCGACAGGTGGGGCATCTGGGAGAGCGCATCGGCATTGACGTTGATACGGCCGGCCCGGTACTTGATAGTGAAGTCATAGTTGGCTAACCTGGCCACCCACCGCTGCTCCAACGCGCCCAGCTTGGCCGTGTCTAGATGGGTCAGCGGATTATTGTCCGTATATGCAGTGAACTTGGCTGCTGCGAGGTAATGATGGAACCGCTCGGTGATAGCCCACACCAGGGCCAAGAGCTCCAGCTTGAAGGAGCTGTGGTTTTCAGGGTTTCTCTCCGTCGGTCGGAGTTTTCGACTAGCATAAGCTATCACCTTCTCCTTTCCGTCCTGGACCTGGGATAGGACAGCCCCCAAGCCCACATTACTGGCGTCGGTGTAGAGGACAAATGGGCGGCTGTAATCAGGGTACGCTAGGATTTCTTCCCCGGTCAGGGCTGTCTTCAGCTGACGGAAGGACTCCTCATGCTTCTCTTCCCACACCAATGGGGCTCCTAGGGGCCTACCACCCTTGGTCTGTCCCACGAGGAGGTCTTGCATGGGGGCAGCCATCTTCATGTACCCTTTAATGAAGCGACGGTAATATCCCACTAGGTCCAGAAACTGCCTCACCTCCCTCACCGTGGTCGGTCTCGGCCAGTCCTGGATGGCGGTGATCTTCTCGGGGTCAGGGGCGACACCTTCTGCACCAACCACCTGCCCTAAGTACTGCACTGGGCTTCAGCAGGTGACACTTCGAGGGCTTCAGCTTCATCCCATATTTAGCAAGGGACGTGAACACCTCGGCTAGGTGCTCCAGGTGGGCCTCATACGTCTGGGAATACACAATCACATCATCCAGGTACAGCAAGATGGTCTCGAAATTTAGATGCCCCAGACAGCATTCCATTAGCCGCTGGAAGGTTCCGGGGGCATTGCACAGCCCGAACGGCATGCTATTGAACTCGCAGAGTCCCATAGGGGTGGCAAATGCAGTTTTCTCCCGGTGTTCTGGTGCCACAGCCACTTGCCAGTACCCACTGGAGAGGTCCAGGGTGGAAAAATAGTTAGCGGTTCTCAGCGCAGCCAGGGACTCTTCAATGCGGGGCAGAGGGTAGGCGTCTTTGTGTGTTATCTGGTCAATTTTCCGGTAATCCACACACATCCGCATGGTGCCATCCTTCTTCTTAACCAGTACCAACAGGGCGGCCCAGGGACTATAGCTGTCCCTAATAACCCCTGCCTCCTTCATGTTTCTCAACATGTCCTTAGCACATTGGTAGTGTGCAGGGGGAATAGTCCTGTACCTCTCTTTAATAGGGGGATGCTCACCGGTGGGGATGTGATGTTGGACCCCTTAAATCTGCCCAAAATCTAGGGGATGCTTGCTAAAGACTTGCTCGTACTCCCGTACCACCCGGTATACCCCCTCTTTATGATGTGCAGGGGTATCATCAGTGCCCACGTGTAGCTCTCGGCACCACTCGTCTAACTCCCCTTGGGATGGGTGAGTGCTGGCAGTAGGTGGTGAGATTGGGGGAACGGCCTCATGGATGGTGTGGGGATCCAACGTGAATAACTTGGCAAGGGTAGCGTACCGGGGAAGCCTGACTTCTTCCTCCCCGCAGTTCAGCACCCTCACGGGCACTCTCCCCTTCTTTACGTCTACCACCCCTCGGGCGGCCTTACTGTGGGCCAGTGTTCATCAGAGGGCAAGGGTTCTATCATGGCGGGGTAGTCACGCCCCTGGGGCCCTACTGCTGCCCTACACCAAATCATCATCTCGCTCCTGGGAGGCACAATCAAAGGGGCCGCATCCATCACTCTCACTCCTCCAATCTCTCCTCCTGTCGAGTTCACATGTTGGCGGTACATCAGGGCCCGAATCTCACCCTGCACAGCTCTCTGTTGGCTTCCTGCCGCCGTGGCGGCCAGCTGCTGCAGTAGGGTTAGCACGTCACTCATACAGTGCTCCATCACGTTAGTCCCTAACATTACCTTCGGGTTATGATCACTGGGTTCATTCATTATCACAATCATACCCTGGTGTTGCAGTTCAGCTCGCCCCACAGTCATGGCCCCTTGTTTGTATCCCACTTGGGTCAATGGGAGCCCATCAGCAGCAATCAATTTCATACTGGCGTCTGGGGGAGCCAGTTCGTCTTTTCCCCAGTAACGTTGATACAGTGTGTATGGTATGGTGGTTACCTGTGATCCAGTGTCCAGGAGAGCCATCAGCGGGATACCGTCCACTGCCACGGGGATGATGGGTCGGGCTCCAATGTACCGGTCCCGCCAGTCCGGTGGGCCATGGGGTTCTACTCCTGAGGATTGGCCCGTGGCCCCAGGGGTTGCTCGTTTAACGGACACCGTCGAGAGTAGTGGCCGGGCTTGCTGCACCTGTAACAAATAGGGGGTCCATACCGTGGATCATTGGCCCTTCTCCGCTGCATCCAGGGAACGTCCTCAGGGCTGTCAGTGAGCTGCATCTTCACTGGGGGCTGGGACCTGGTCGGAGGCTGGAGCGCGGCAAGAATTTTGGCGAGGTCCCCATCCATGCGGCGGACTTGGGCAGCCAGTTCTTCCATCATGCCACTTGGGGTTGCTTGTACTGGAGGTGTTGGGAGGACAGGGGCCAACACGACGGGGGCCGTCTCAGCTGGCCATGGGGCCGTCTCAGGGACTTCTGCTGCTGGGGGCTGCAGGGCTTTAATGGCCCGTTCCTTTAACACGGCAAAGCCAACATCAGGGTGTTCTAAGGCCCAGAGCCAAAGTTGCTTGCGGTCCTCCGAGGACCTCATCCCTTGTACGAACTGTTCCACCAGCATTTTGTTGCTGTCCGTATCGTTGATGGGGTCTACCCGCTTCAGTGTGCGAAGGGCGGTTTGTAGACACAAGGCGTAGTCCCGAATGCTATCTGCAGGCCGTTGCCGACATTGGTAAAATTGCATCCGCAGTTCAGCTTCGGTAAGGGTCTCGAAGGCAGTCTGTAACTTCTCGAAGATGGTGGCTACAGAGAACCGGTCCCCCTCGGCCCAGGTCTCCGCCTCCTGCTCAGCCGCGCTGGTTAGCTGCCCCAGCACTACCGCTGCACGTTGCTTATCGGTTAGGGGGTACAACTCTAGCAGCGGACTAATCTTCTTCCGGAAGACCTGCAACGCATCAGGTTTCCCATCGTACTGCGGTAGCCAGGTAGCTCCGGGCACATAGGGCAAGGAGAACGGCATCACCTGGGCGAGCGCTGGGGCCACAGCACCTCCCGCCAGCGCGGCCGGGACCTGGGCAGGCCCATTCCCATCTACGGGTGCCACCGCGGCTACGTCCGCTGCTCCTCCAGCGGCTCCGTCGGGCGCAGACGTCTTGGTTCCGTCCCCCTTAGTCTTTTTCCGGCTCCTCCTCTACAGGGGCGGGGTTTTGGCCTTCGCGCCTTTACTGCTCAAGGAAACGCTCGAGCGGGAATCTTTCGTGCCAAAGATGGCGCCTTCTCAAATTTTCCGGCCGGACACCTCCGGCGGTCACAAGGTGCACCTCTACCAGACGGCAGAGCGGTAAGATCCTGTTCGTGACGCCAAGTTGTCGCGGGCGGAGGAGGGGACGCTGCGCTCTCCCACTGCTCGGGTCCGGCTGCTGCTGCTCGGCGGTGGCTCGAGCGGTGGGCCGGATCCCGGGGACTCGAGCGGCGTTCCTCGCCCGTGAGTGAAAGGGGGGATGGTTTTGGGGGAATTATTGTCCGTGACGCCACCCACGGTTGTGGTGAGATTGGTGACACCACCGCTGCTCTGGACGGGGATCCCGGGAGCGATGACAGGGAGCAGCTAGGATGTTGTTTTCTCCCCTCCGTGGGTAGGGGGGTTGGTTGTCCCGGGGCCCGGTGATGGGGTAGGGATGGATGGCAGGCAGGTTACGGGGCCTGGCGAGGTGCAGGGTCGCGGGGGCAGCGCTGTCCCGCATGGCACGCTGGTACTCACTCAGCCCAATGATGTACACAGAGTCTCTGATGAAACAAACGGCTGGATGGACGGGTCCCACAGATGGCTGCGGTGTTGTGTCTCCCGGCAGGTTGGTGGTGACTGCCTTTCCCTGCACCTGTGTAGTGTAACGGTTCCAATGGGTTCCCACCGGTAACCTGCTCCCCAGCTTTGGAAGATTGCCCCTTTTGCCCGCAGGCTCTGGCCCTGGGAACTGTAGCCTTGGTGGTGACTGTGTTTCCCTCTCGGTTGGACGGTTGCCTTCTGTCGGGACTTGGCTGCTGGGAAACCCAGGAGGTTCCCTTCGCTAACGGATTTGGCAAATTGTACGGCGACTCCTAGCCTTGACGGGGTCTGTAAGCCCCTGCCGGATGGTGCTGGCTTCTCTTTGCGTACCGGTCCGGTACCGCCGGGCCACCGCCCGTCCACGGTCCTTACGGTTGGCTCCGATAGGCCTCTCCTGCAGACGGTCACCACCGTCTGCCAACCTTGCTGTTCCGTCCGGGGCACACACCCGGACCAACTTGAGTCTGCTCTACTGCCACTTTCCTTCCTTCCACTTTCAACTCTCAAACTCATCTGTTCCTTTTCCCGCCTCCAGGACTGTGAACTCCTCGGTGGGCGGGACCAACCGCCTGGCCCACCCCCTGGTGTGAACATCAGCCCCTAGAGGAAGGCAACAAGGGTTTTTGTCTGACTTCGGTGTGCCTGACCGGGAGTGTGGGATGTGTTGGTGTAGTACCTGTGACGACCTGGCTTGTCCAGGGCGCCACACATCCTCTTGGGGATGCAGGACCTACCCCCTGGGACCTGTAATACCAGTGCCAGCAACAGCAACATACACCTAAAAATCCCAGTTGCCACTCACACCAGGGCTAGTCGGAGGGCCACCCAGTGGGCAGAGCGAACCCAGAGACTAGACCACCTGGTGGGAGGGGCCAAGTCAGTCTGTGAGAGAACAGGAAGCAGTCTGTCAGAATGTAGTGAGGAGAGCAGACGTGCCTCTAGCTGGGTCTGTGTAACAGTGACTCAGGGGTACGGGAGTCAGGTTGCCAGCCAGGGCAAGCAAGTAGCTCTGGGCAGGAGTCAAGACCCCAGGGACGGTACGAGGGAGCCCTACTGGAATCTGGGCACGTACGGGGCACAGGGCCCTAGGTCAAGCGCAAGTTTTAGACTGTTTAGCAAATACCTGCACAGTGAGGGCTCTCCAGGGGCCTCACTAACCTTACAGATCCGGGTGCATCAGCAGTAAACTAGGATCGGGGTTCAGACACTTATTTCCCCGCAGGGTCCGCACTGCCAGCCGAACGGACAAACCGCTGTATCACAGCCGGGGGACCCACAAAGTTTCAAGCTTCGGAGTCTCAACTACACTGAGAGTGTCAGGGAAAGAGCAACCCGAGTCACTCACTGGCACTGGCAATACAGGGACCGGAACCAGCCGTCAACCAGACAACCTGGTGTGGTCTCCATTATTCCCCACTACATCTCCCAGGCACAGCCCTACCTGTGGAGGGCCTACCATCACAGCTGCCACTACCACCATTCCTGGGAGTACCCACATTGAGCAGCGGCGGTTCTCCATCCTTAATTGCAACCCGCAGGTGGTGTCACATGACAAAAACTCTTATATCCCCTGTAAATACACCCCATTAACAAAAGGGGTCCAGAGCACGGGACCGGGCAACGGCCACCAGAGTGGCATCCCCGTTTGTTACCGCCCGGGACCGAGAACCCCCTTCTATGGGCGCTACATAATTACTTACCAAGTCTTCCCGCAGCTGCAGCGCTACTTCCGGGTCCAACAATTATATCTAATGCATATTCACTAAAGCAGTGAATATGCATTACATATAATTGTTGGACCCTGAAGTAGTACTGCAGCCGCAGGGAGACTAGGTAAGTATGCACTGCTTTAACTTTTTTGTATTTTCTTTCTTGTACAGCCCCCTTACACCATTTTACAACACGTCACTTTTGCCTCTCATTAAATTTAATGGGTTCGGATAAGATCGACGATCCGATCTGCGATCTCGGCAATCTTGCACCGATCCAATCCTTGGCAGGATCGTTCATCTTTATTCACCACTGAACTGAGTCTTCCTATAATATATCCTAAGGTGGCGCCCTGGCCTAGCCAGGTCATCACAGATAACATACAAACACCCCCCACCCCCACTAGACAGGGACATCAGCCAAACAAAAACCCTTGTTGCCTCCCTCCAGTGTCTGATGTCCACACCAGGTGGGGCGGAGCTAAGCGGATGGCTCCACCCACCGAGGAGTTCACAGGCCTGGAGGCGGGAAAAGTGACAGTTCAGTGTTAGAGTTTGAAGTGAGAGGAGCAAGCACTTGGGTGTCTGGGTTTGTGGCCCAGGCACTAACAGCAAGGTTGGCAGACGGTAGTGGCCGTCTGCAGGAGTGGTGGAGCAACGCGGAACCGTAGGACCGGGTATGGGCGACGTCCCGCCGGTACCGACCGGGGAGCAAAGTGAAGCCAGCACACACAGGCAGGGCCATTGGACCCCGACCAGGCTTGGAGCCGCCGACAATAGTCAGATCCGAATGTAACTGGAACCCCAGGGGTTTCACAACAGCAAAAGTCCCGATTGAAGGCAACCGCCCACACCGTGAGGGTATATAGCTACTGCCTAAGGCTAGAGACCCAAGGGCCAGTGTCTGCGGGCAAACGGGCTCCTCCGGTACCCATACACCGGGGAGCGGACTACCGTTGGGAATCCATAGTAGTCAGAAAGAATAACATCAAGGTGCAGGGAAAGACAGCCGCCATCACCTGTCCGGGGAGAGACACTGCAGCCGGCTGCGGGACCCGTCCATCCAGCCGTTTGGTTTACCGAGGACTTTGTACCTTTCTTGCTGAGTGAGTACCCCCTTGCCATCCAGCACCGCGCCGCGCTGTCCCTGCAGCCCTGCACCTCACCAACCCTGCCTCCCCATCACCACATCCCCGGGCCCCGGGACCACCGACCCCTACCTACGGAGGGGGAAAACAACACCTCAGCTGCTCCCTACCATCGCTCCCAGGATCCCCGTCACCAGCAGCGGTGTTGCCCATCTTCATCACGACCCGTGGGTGGCGTCACGCACTAAATCCCCCAAACCAACCACCCCTTTCACTCACGGGCGAGGAACGCCGCTCGAGTCCCCGGATCCGGCCCACCGCCCGAGCCACCGAGCAGCAGCGGCAGCCGCAGCAGCGCCGGACCCGAGCGTTAGCGAGAGCGCAGCAGCGACGGCGTCCTCCCCGCCCGCGACACTAAGAGTTAGTTTCAGAACTGGATAGATAATGATCTTCTAGTTCCCCAATTGCCAAAATTGGCCACCGCCATTTTCACAATGTAGAAGACCACATTAGCCACAGATGGAACACATGGTGTCAGATGCTTCCATTTGGGCTTCCACATAATGCCTCTCACCTATCACATTACATGATAGCAAAGCCAATCAGTAGGTACTATCATAGTCTGTATAAAAGCTGAGGCAGGGAATGCAGTAGACCTTTTAGGATGATAGTGCGTTTTTCGCGGCGTTTTTGCGCGTTTCTCGGGTGCGTTTTTGGCCTCAAAACTGCATGACTTTGCTTCCCCAGCAAAGTCTATGAGTTTTCATTTTTGCTGTCCACACACAACTTTTTTTTTAAGCTGCGTTTTTGAGCTTAAAAAAAAAAATGGACATGTCAATTCTTTCCTGTGTTTTTCTGCGTTTTCCCCCCATGTAATACATTGGAAAAACGCAGCAACATGCAGAGATCAAAAACGCAGCAAAATGCAGCCAAAAACGCACCAAATCGCGGCAAAAACGCGTGCATTTTTTGCCACTTTTTTTGCAGCGGGTGCGTTTTTGTGCGTTTTTAGCGGCCAAAAACGCAGCGTCAAAAAAACGCAGCGTGTGCACATAGCCTATGTCAGAGCACATAGCTCATCCAAAAAGATAGGGACAGAAAGCCATAAAATGCTAAATAAATTGTACAGATAGCGTATGACAGCAGAGAAGATTACTGTGTGACATAATGCCTCTCAGCTATCATATCACATGGTAGCAGAGTTAATCAGTAGGTACCATCATAGCCTGTATAAAAGCTGAGGCAGGAAATACAGCAAACATTTCAGGATGATAGTGAGGACATCAGGGCGCATAGCTCATCCAAAAGGATAGGGATAGAAAGTCATGAAATACAGAATAAACTGTACATATAGTATGTGACAGAAGATCAGTGAACAACAGTAACTATCCATTTATCCATATTCATAAGGTCTACAGGCACTAAGATTGTATTTGTATTAAACAGCTTTACAGGTTGATGGGGGTTTGATAAAGCCCTAAGGCCCGTTTCACACGTCAGTGAAAAACACAGACGTTTTTCACTGGCGTGTAAAACACGCACATGTCCCTGCGTGTGCCGTGATTCACGGCACACATGGGTTGTCTAAGTGCAATCCGGGCTCCGTTGTCCGTGGCCCGTGATTGAACTTAGAAAGGAACTCACCTGTGCGCGCTCCCGCTGTCCATGGTGCTGATCGCTCCCGCGGTGCAGCATCCGGCCGGCGGTGACCCCCGCAGCAGCTGCTTCCGGGTCGGCTGTGTCGTGCATCATGAATATGCGTGACAATAATGAGCCGGCTCAGAAGCAGCAGGGAGAACGGGCTGCAGAGGACATCGCTGGACGCCGGGTGAGTAAAAATGATTTTTATTTTAAAAGCACGTTTTTTTTCTGGCACGTGTTTCACGGACCACACCACTGCGTGGTCCGTGGGACATCAGTGATGCCAGAAAAAAATGGACATGTCTCCGTGCGGCAATCACGCACACGCGGGTACGCCGCACGGAGACACGTGCAGTGACAAATCACTGACGTGTGAGCAGACCCATTCATTATAATGGGTCTGCGTATGTCAGTGATTCTGGTACGTTTAAAAAAAAGCACAAACGTCCCAGAATCACTGACGTGTGAAAGAGGCCTAAGAAAGAGTGTTTCATGCATCTTTTCAGGATAATTCAACTTGCATTTTTCCACAAATCAAATAAAAAACTGGCAAAACGGGTGAATTCATATTTCAAAAGATTCTCTCATCTCCATCATACAGCATGGACAAGGTCATCCAAAATGTCGTGTGATGGATGGGTCAAGACCATCTTAACTTTAATGCTTTTTATCATTTAACAGAACCAAAAACTGCTGAAGTCCAAGAAGTTCCAATGATGTCCAATGCAGGAAAAGGTAAGGAGTCGTAGACCTAATACCCTATGTAGAGAGACAGGAAAATAGGATCAGTCTTTTACCCAAAATGAATCACATCCTGTTGGGCTTAAGGCCCCGTACACATATACTAACGTTGGCCAAATCCACCATGATTGACAGGAGTGCTGAGGATTCGGCCTGTCTGATTTTGGAGTACTGATACTTTTGTCCTCTAAGGCTGCTTTCACACCTCCGGTTTTTGCTATGCGGCACAATCCGGCACTTTGCAGGAAAATCGCAACCGTTTTTTTTTTGCTGCCGGTTGCGTTTTTTCTGCATAGACTTTAATTAGTGCCGCATTGTGCCGCATGGCCTTGCGTTCCATCCGGTTTTTGCCGCATGTGGCAGATTTAGCCGATGCGGCGGCCGGATGGAACGTTGCCTGGCACGTTTTTTCGTGCGGCAAAAAAAACCGCATCGCGCCGCATTCGGCCAATGCGGCGCATTTTTCAATACATGCCTATGGCGGCCGGATGCGGCGCGATGCGGCAAAAACCGCATCTGGACGCCGCATGCGGTTTTTGCCACTGCGCATGCTCAGTAGCATGCCGCAAGCGGCAAAAACCGGACGGGCCGCATGGGAAAAACTTATGCAAAGGATGCGGTGTTTTCACCGCATCCGTTGCATAGCTTGCACAGCCGGATTGAGCCGCACAGCTCAAGCCGGATGTGTGAAAACAGCCTAAGAGATAAGCTACAAAAAGAGATTCTGACAGCGGCTCAGTCATAGAGAACTTAAGCGAGATCGTCAAAGCGAGCGCTCCTTTGTTTGGGAGAGCCACTAGGCAAACAATCCACCAAACCATCGTTTTGATGACAGTCGTCTATACTGTATGGGGGAGTTAACTCAAAATTCAAAGAAGTCTTGATTAGTGTGGAGGTAACATTACCAATGACTCCAGGCCTGGCTGCACTGAGGGGCCATTTAATTGACCGTCTATTGGTTCATCATCGTCAACCATTTATTGACTGTACAGGGGTCCAGTGAGCAGACAGCTCATTTAGCAATGACTTTTTTCTCCACAAGTATTTATGAAAGTTTTATTTAATTACAGAAACTACAGTTTCAGCCCGGAAATTCCCCCTCTTTGAGGTCTCCCAGTCGAGCACTAAAGGGAAAGGATTGGCAAAGAACGCCGTGGACGGTTTTTTGACTCCACGAGACCCTGAATCACGATGTGCGGTGACTATGGAGCAGTACGAACCATGGTGGAAGGTCAAACTACAGCAGGAATATCAAATCCACTCTGTGGCAATCACGAGCAGGAAAGATTGCTGCTCTTCACATTTTAATGGTGCGGAAATTCGTATAGGACGCAACGACTCTGACTGGAGGCAGCACAATATGTAAGATGGTGGTGACTAAATGTGTCACCGAGGTGTGAGAAAACGCTTCAGATCTCTTGTCAAAGCAAAGGCAAAACTTCAATATCCAGGAGAGATTGAGTCCTTCATATCCCATAGTTATGTTCCAAGACTGCTCACACTTTCACCCGAACAAAGCATGAAATTAGAGGACCTAGAATTAGCTACCCCATAGGAGATGTACTGTATACCCAAAATGTCAATCGTCAACGAGGGACACATCCCATTATCCAGCCTGGAACACTCACTTTCATAACATTTTCCTTGAGAGATGGAACCATTGGGCAGTATAGGGGTATAGCAATACTTGGTCACTATACAAACGTCTATGTATACACGACTACATTTATCCAAAAATATAATGGCTCCAAATTTAGGAAGACGGGTCAACGAACATCCTAAAATTAAGCCAGCTTAAGCCAAGTGACCCAGAATCTTCATCATATATGTAAATAATGCAGGGTTCTTGGATGATTGTCCCTTAAGGGTCAGGTTACCGTATCCATAGGCCCCCAGTATTTAATAGTGCAATTTATTGATGTAAATGATGACTATAGTGACCATAGATTGTAAGTCTTTGACTCCGTCCCCCTTCCCGCTCACAGCTGTGGCACAGTGTCCTCTATGGGACTTGGTGAAACCGTCTCCTATAACTGCAATTGGATGGTCGGGATGTTTGTAACCATTGTGGTGCCGGACAGGACAGCATCGCTTGCCTTGTGTGAAGTGCAGGTCTTCGGTCAACCATCACGTAAGTGTCTGATCTATAGTCGGATAAGATTTGGTATTAAAGACAGGTGGACTATAGGATGAGTGTTAGTCCGTCTACCAAGGCTGTGACATCTACGATACATCTATTTTTACATGGATCCGAACAAAAAAATTTTGAATCCTGGAAATATAAGACAGGGGATAACCTACTGATCACTGAGGGTCCGACCACTGTGACCCCTGAAAATCAGATTCAGCTAAATATAGCAGACCTGTACTTAAAGCGCACCAATCACCAGGATTTTCGTATATAACCTAAAGCCAGTCCTATACTGGCACTATCATGCTGATTCTATACATATCTTTAGTTGTGAACTAGGATGTATAAGTTTTGAAATACAAGTAAAGTTTGTAAAATGAGCAGCTTTTTGAATGACAGCAGCTGTCAACAGAAAACTAATGTTGCTTTCTGGTATCAGCTATGTTGGCTGAGGCCACGCCCCTTCTGGTCACATAGATATGACATCAGCACAGGTCCTTCTAGTTATGTAGTAAAATGATTCTATAATAGAATTATCATAAATAATAGATAGGGGGAGGATGGACAGGCAGGGGGTGGGAATCACTATGACTACCCACCCCAGCTATCAACTGATCGGCAGATGCTGCCATTCAAAAAGCTGCTCATTTTACAAACTTTACTTTCTTGTGTTTCAAAACCTATACATCCGAGCTGATAAATAAACGTATGTATTGGAATCAGCCTGATAGTGTCAGCATAACACTGGCTTTAGGTTATATAGGAAAATCCTGATGATTGGTGCGCTTTAAGCTTTCTACTGCAGTCCCATATTCAATGAATGGAACAGAAGTAGAGCGCTCAGCACAGGCCTCATCAATAGGAGAGTTGTGGGGAAACCCCATTACAAAACTAAAACATGATACATTTTTGGTTAACGCCATTGGCTCATTTAGTGGAGGAGGTTTGCACCAGAGCAGCTCTAACGTAAGAAAAATAACTTGGTTTTCCATAACAATATTGCATTAATTTGACTTTTTCCTAAATCTCTATAACTCACTTTTCTTTATTGCAGAAAATGTTGCAACTTGGAATAAAGATGCAGAAACCATGAAGGACAGTTCTGGAGGTAATGATGTGACCAGCATAACTTGTGTCATTGTGTTGATCTCAGATCTCATGTTGCAGAAAATTTCCACCGTGGATTTGTTCCACACCAGAATCTGCTTCTGTTACTTGCAGATTTTGTTGCAGATTTGGCTATATTGACACTAAGGGGTACTTTTCACGCTGCGACATCGCTACTGCAATATCGTCGGGGTCAAATCGAAAGTGACGCACATCCGGCGCCGGTAACGACGTCGCAACGTGTAAAGTCTAGATGCGAAAATCGGTGATCTGTGTAGCGTCGGTCATTTTCATAATGTTGCACCAATAGGAGATATGATGTTGTTCCTCGTTCCTGCGGCAGCACACATGGCTGTGTATGAAGCCGCAGGAGCGAGGAACATCTCCTTACCTGCGTCCACCGGCTATGCGGAAGGAAGGAGGTGGGCGGGATGTTTATGTCCCGCTCATCTCCGCCCCTCCGCTTCTATTGGCTGCCTGCCGCGTGACGTTGCTGTGACGCCGCACGACCCGCCCCCTTAAGAAGGAGGCGGGTCGCCGGCCAGAGCGACGTCGCAGGGCAGGTAAGTGTGTGTGAAGCTGCCGTAGCGATAATGTTCGCTACGGCAGCTATCACAAGATATCGCATGTGCGACGAGGACGGGTACTATCGCGCTCGGCATCGCTAGCCGATGCTAGTGATGTCGCAATGTGCAAAGTACCCCTAAGGGCCGCTTTACACGCTGCGACATCGCTAGTGATCGCACCCGCTCCCTTCGCGCGTGCGTCACGGGCAAATCGATGCCCGTGGCGAACAATATTGCTAGTACCGGTCACACATACTTACCTGCCTAGCGACGTCGCTGTGGCCGCCGAACTACCTCTTTTTTAAGGGGGAGGTTTGTGCGGCGTCACACTGACGTCACACAGCGGGCCACCAATAGAAGCGGAGGGACGGAGAGCAGCCGCATAAACGTCACTCCCCCCTCGTTGCCGGAGGATGCAGGAACGCTGTTGTTCGTCGTTCTCGGGGTGTCACACGTAGCGATGTGTGCTGCCTCAGGAACGACAAACAACCGGCGTCCTAAAAGATCAACGATTTTTTTGGAAAGGAACGACTTGTCAACCATCAACGATTTTTCCCTTTTTCGGATCGTTAGCAGTCGCTCGTAGGTGTCACACGCAACAGCGTCGCTAACGACGCCGGATGTGCGTCACGAATTCCGTGACCCCAGCGATTTCTCGTTAGCGATGTTGTTGCGTGTAACGGGGCCTTTAGGCTATGTGCACACTTTGCATACATTTCTGCACCATTTCTGCTTGTCTCGGCAGGAGAAAACGCAGCTCAGAATCGCACGTTTGCTGCGGTTTTTATGCTTATTTGCTATGCGTAAAAAAGTGATTTCTGATTTACTTGTTTTTTTATGTTTACACTGGCAGTGATAGATGTCATTGGCAGAACTGGACTGAATCTTTTAGGAACCAGCAGCTCTGCTGTGCCAGGTAGAGACCCAACGGTCTTGTGACCGCCAGGCCCTGCAGACGTGGTACCAGTGACGATGCTTCTGTACGGTGCAAAGTGCTTGTTGTAGCCATCAAAGGAGAAGACAGAAGCAGAGAAAATACACTTCTGTCTTCTCTCTCGGGTCCCCTTTCAACAATGAACTGGGTCCTCTTTTTGGTATGACTTTTCTTGATCTCATTATATTCTTGACACTTTTGTAAAGCAAAAACCCTATGTAGGTCCATTTTTGACATATTGGATGTAGCTATTCTAGCACTGATGTCCAGACTTGATTCGAAACTGTTCTGGTCAATTTTTCCATCTTAATGTGCAATGACACTAAAACTGATACACGGAAAGTCGCTTACTGAATGTTATGTTAAGCTCCAGGATCATGTGTTCCATACAGAGAAGGCTCACGTGTTCTATACAGGGAAGGATCATGTGTTCTATACAGGGAAGGATCATGTGTTCCATACAGGGAAGGATCACGTGTTCTATACAGGGAAGGATCACGTGTTCTATACAGGGAAGGCTCACGTGTTCTATACAGAGAAGGCTCACGTGTTCCATACAGGGAAGGATCATGTGTTCTATACAGGGAAGGATCATGTGTTCCATACTGGGAAGGATCACGTGTTCTATACAGGGAAGGATCACGTGTTCTATACAGGGAAGGATCACGTGTTCTATACAGAGAAGGATATCGTGTTCTATACAGGGAAGGATCATGTGTTCCATAAAGGGAAGGATCACGTGTTCCATACAGGGGAAGATCATGTGTTCTATACAGGGAAGGATCATGTGTTCTATACAGGGGAAGATCATGTGTTCTATACAGGGAAGGATCATGTGTTCTATACAGGGGAAGATCATGTGTTCTATACAGGGAAGGATCATGTGTTCTATACAGACAAGGATCATGTGTTCTATATAGGGAAGGATCATGTGTTCTATACAGGGAAGGATCATGTGTTCCATACTGGGAAGGATCACGTGTTCTATACAGGGAAGGATCACGTGTTCTATACAGGGAAGGATCACGTGTTCTATACAGAGAAGGATATCGTGTTCTATACAGGGAAGGATCATGTGTTCCATAAAGGGAAGGATCACGTGTTCCATGCAGGGAAGGATCACGTGTTCCATACAGGGGAAGATCATGTGTTCTATACAGGGGAAGATCATGTGTTCTATACAGGGAAGGATCATGTGTTCTATACAGGGGAAGATCATGTGTTCTATACAGGGAAGGATCATGTGTTCTATACAGACAAGGATCATGTGTTCTATATAGGGAAGGATCATGTGTTCTATACAGGGAAGGATCATGTGTTCCATACAGGGAAGAATCACGTGTTCCATACAGGGGAAGATCATGTGTTCTATACAGGGGAAGATCATGTGTTCTATACAGGTGAAGATCATGTGTTCTAAATAGGGAAGGATCATGTGTTCCATACAGGGAAGGATCATGTGTTCTATACAGGCAAGGATCATGTGTTCTATATAGGGAAGGATCATGTGTTCCATACAGGGAAGGATCATGTGTTCCATAAAGGGAAGGATCATGTGTTCTATACAGGGAAGGATCATGTGTTCTATACAGGGAAGGATCATGTGTTCCATACAGGGAAGAATCACGTGTTCTATACAGGGAAGGATCATGTGTTCTATACAGGGAAGGATCATGTGTTCTGTACAGAGAAGGATCATGTGTTCTATACAGGGAAGGATCATGTGTTCTATACAGGGAAGGATCATGTGTTCTATACAGGGAAGGATCATGTGTTCCATACAGGGAAGGATCATGTGTTCTATACAGGGAAGGATCATGTGTTCCATACAGGGAAGGATCATGTGTTCTATACAGGGAAGGATCATGTGTTCTATACAGGGAAGGATCATGTGTTCCATACAGGGAAGGATCATGTGTTCTATACAGGGAAGGATCATGTGTTCTATACAGGGAAGGATCATGTGTTCTATACAGGGAAGGATCATGTGTTCCATACAGGGAAGGATCATGTGTTCCATACAGGGAAGGATCATGTGTTCTATACAGAGAAGGATCATGTGTTCTATACAGAGAAGGATCATGTGTTCTATACAGGGAAGGATCATGTGTTCCATACAGGGAAGGATCATGTGTTCCATACAGGGAAGGATCATGTGTTCCATACAGGGAAGGATCATGTGTTCCATACAGGGAAGGATCATGTGTTCTATACAGGGAAGGATCATGTGTTCTATACAGGGAAGGATCATGTGTTCTATACAGGGAAGGATCATGTGTTCCATACAGGGAAGGATCATGTGTTCTATACAGGGAAGGATCATGTGTTCCATACAGGGAAGGATCATGTGTTCTATACAGGGAAGGATCATGTGTTCTATACAGGGAAGGATCATGTGTTCTATACAGGGAAGGATCATGTGTTCTATACAGGGAAGGATCATGTGTTCCATACAGGGAAGGATCATGTGTTCTATACAGGGAAGGATCATGTGTTCTATACAGAGAAGGATCATGTGTTCTATACAGAGAAGGATCATGTGTTCTATACAGGGAAGGATCATGTGTTCCATACAGGGAAGGATCATGTGTTCTATACAGGGAAGGATCATGTGTTCTATACAGGGAAGGATCATGTGTTCCATACAGGGAAGGATCATGTGTTCTATACAGGGAAGGATCAAAAAATGTGATGCTGATTATTCATATTAATCTTTCAATATATTTAAAGTTGAAATTCTTGGACATATACATGTGACAAAGAGAGATACTGACTCCTCCCGCATAATATATAGGTTGTACGCACTAAGCTGTAAAGCTCGATTTTCTATTTTTTTTATTTTCTTTTGCATAAAGTCAATTAAGAATTTACAACGGGTATTACCTCACAAGTCACATTGATCTTTATTACATCATTCTCCAGTCCCGAACGTGGCTCCACGTGGCCTCATTTTCCAGTCCAGTTATTATGATAAATTGAGGCTTGCGAATGTGGTAGTGGATGGGAATCTGGCAACAAATTACTTCTTGAAAAGCTGCACTCATACAGAATATGACCAAGATCCGTGGTGGCGCATTGACATGTTATCTAGAATTCGCGTTTCTTCTGTCGCCATTACCAACCGAGGAGACTGCTGCGCCCGAAGATTAGATGGGGCTGAGATTCGCATCGGAGACTCCGAAATACTTGGTGGAGGAAATAATCCAAGGTGCGGAGAAAATATGAATTTGTATTTTAACCATAAATTCTACACCTCATCCTTCTACTAGATCATTATCTACCCCTTAAAGGGATGGACTGTTTGCCACATAATAAAAAAATAATTTTAGGGGGTCGTATTGTTAAAAAACATTAATCAATATTCTGTATATGGGAAGAACTTTAATTTACAGCTTTGTCACTTTCTTCCTAGGTGTGCGAAAATCACTGTCATTGGGCTGGGAGAGACTTTTATTTTCGACTGTGATGGGATGGAAGGACGTTTTGTCACCATCATAATTCCGGGACGCAAAGAACATCTGCAGTTATGTGAAGTTCAAGTGTTTGCTGAAATCCTGGAAGAAAAAAAGGATGAGATGTGTAAGGAGCGCTAAAATTATGAAGCGTAGACGATACTTTAGAGAACTTCAACCCTGAGTCTCCATGAATAAGTATTATTATTATTATTTATGATTATAGCGCCATTTATTTTATGGCACTTTACATGTGAAAAGGGGTATACATAATACAAACAAGTGCAATCATTGGAAACAATACAAGGCACAGAAAGGTGCAGGAGGAGGGAGGAACCTGCCTAAGAGAGCTCACAGTCTACAGGAGGAGAGAGGACCTGGCCCACGAGGGATCACAGTCTACAGGAGAAGAGAGGACCTGGCCCACGAGGGCTCACAGTCTACAGGAGGAGAGAGGACCTGGCCCACGAGGGCTCACAGTCTACAGGAGGAGACAGGACCCGGCCCACAAGGGTTCACAGTCTACAGGAGAGAGGACCCTGCCGACGAGGGCTCACAGTTTACAGGAGGAGAGAGAGGACCCGGCCCACAAGGGTTCACAGTCTACGGGAGAGAGGACCCTGCCCACAATGGCTCACAGTCTACATGAGGACAGAGGACCCTGCCCACGAGGGCTCACAGTCTACAAGGGATGGGTGAAGGTACAATAGGTGAGGGTAGAGATGGTCATGCGGCGCTATATCAGACTGAGAGTTATGGCAGGTTGTAGGCTTGTCGGAAGAGGTGGGTCTTCAGGTTCTTTTTGAAGTTTTTCAAAGTAGGTAAGAGTCTGATATGTTATGGCAGAAAGTCCCAGAGTATGGGGGATGCACGGGAGAAATCTTGGATGTGATTGTGGGAAGAGGAGATGTGAGGGGAGTAGAGAAGGAGATCTTGTGAGGATCGAAGGTTACATGCAGGTAAGTACTGGGATATTAGGTCCTAGATGTATGGAGGAGACAGGTTGTGGATGGCTTTGTAGGTCATGGTTAGGATTTTGAACTGGAGTTGTTGGGAAATGGGAAGTCACTGAAAGGGATTGGCAGAGAGGAGAGGTCGGGGAGTAGCAGGGGACAGGTGGATTAGTCGGGCAACATAGTTTAGAATAGATTGAAGGGGTGCGAGATTGTTTGAAGGCCACAGAGCAGGAGGTTGCAGTAGTCCAGGCGGGAGATAATAAGGGCAAGCAGTAGTGTTTTTGCAGCTTCATGGGAAAGGAATGTGCGGATCCGTGAAATATTTTTCAGTTGGAGGCGGCAGGAGGTGAACAGGGTTTGGATGTGTGGCTTGAAGGAGAGAACAGAGTAGAAAGTCACACCCAGTCAGTGAGCACGTGGGTCTGGGGAGAGTGAGCAGCCATTGACTTTGGTGGATAGGACTGTTGTTGGGGGGGTTGAGTGAGGAAGAGGAAAGATAATGAATTCTATTTTGTCCATGTTAAGTTTTAGAAATCGAGCAGAAAAAAATGTATGAAATAGCAGAGATACATTCTGGGATTTTGGTTAGTAAGGAGGTGATGTCAGATCCAGAGAGGTATCGTCAGCGTAGAGAAGTACATCAATATGTGCAGATGGAGCAGTGTGGCTATAACTGAGTGGCCCTAAGTTACGGTTAAGCATGGGACAACAAATTTAAAGCACCTCACCAGTAGGTCTTTTTATTGCACTGCTGGAGTGTTGCTTTAAATATAAGTCCCCTGCCCCCTGAATAGTATTTTACTGCTGCCATCTTCATCTTCTATTGCTGCTGCTTCAGTCTTGTGACCTGCCGGCAGCTCTAGGGTTTCATGTAGTGCGCCGGAGGTTACAACTCAATACAAGTCTATGAGAGCCTTGTTCTGGTCTCATTTAGTCTCTCATAGAGTTGCATTGACATAACTTCTGAATTCTGGCCAGTCAGAAGGTATAGTCACAAAATGACTTCGCGGGACCGGAATGGCGTTGGTAAAAGATGAATATGTTGGAAGGTGAGTATATGGCAGGGGGCAGAGGCTTATACTGAAAGCGCCACTTTAGAACTGGATTAAAAAAACGCTGGAGTGGTGCTTTAAAGGGGTTTTCTCAACATCCAAAAATTGTTAAAATTACAAAGTGCTTATTTAACAAACCACTTTGCAATTTCCTTGTTATTAAAACTACTCTCCATTTTCAAGAATGAAGGTATTTAACATTTTATTGTTTACTTCTCAGTTCCTAGGTTACCGGCCACCGCTGCAGTCTATTAGAGTGGCTGGTTTCCTAGGTAAAGAGCACAGTGACTACAAGCTCTTTCCAGAGCTTGTAAGTGCTTCTCTGAAGCTTTTTGGATCACGGCATCTGTGCCGTTTCATTACCCTTCAGAAATCTGATGCTACAGAGTAAAAGGTGCCTCATATAGCAGTAATGTGGAGCCCACAGTTGGGACCAGCGACTCAACCATACTACTGGCCCAGACTGTCAATCATCAGGGGAGCACTGCCCCCAGCAAAGAAGCTGAGAGTCTGGGGAGCGATATACTCCTGAAGATAGAAGGTTAGACAACCCTTTTAATATCTCAAGGTATTAAACTTCCCCAGATGGGCCACTAATTGACCACACTATTTTATGTCGACCTCAATTTGCATGCAGTTTGATACTGTCATGGTTTTTGTCACAATTTCAGATGACAATGTGGCTCTCGGTGGCGTTGCTTCCCAATCCAGCACTTTCTCATCTGCGGGAGAAGCTCAAAATGCCAACGATGGTTCATTAGCCAACAACCACATTATGTCTCAGTGTTCCATCACCCAACGGGAGGTGTCACCTTGGTGGATAGTGGACCTAAAGTCTTCATACAAGATCATGTCCGTGGTCATCACCAACCGAGTACTGGAGTGCTGCAAGGACAGGATCAGTGGAGCCGAGATTCGCATTGGAAATTCCTCAGAGATGGGAGGAACGATGAATCCAAGGTGAGCAGAAGATGTAGGAGAGCAGAGAAGGGGACGTTTTTGGCCATGCTCATGGGTTCATGTTGACGATGGTGAAGATCATATTGATCTCCATGTTGTGCATTACCCGCTCATGATGATGATGACAATTATTAATAATTATAAATATTTTCCGCAAACTAACTCTTATGTTTAACAAAGCAGACTATCCTGGAGAGCAATTCAAAGGCGAGATGGGCATCCTGTAAGTCAATGTTTATCGAGCCTTGTAACATGGTCAGGGAGAAATACCGAAAAACTCATCTACAGTCAGTCTTCCTAAGGATGTTTGCCTCTAAGTGAAGAGAGCAGGTCACACTGGCTGAAAGTATTTTCTGTCGCATCATAATATAAAAATAATGCAACTTTGTCCTAAAAGGTGTGTCCAGAGAAGATGAGTAATTTTTCATCCACAGTATAGGTGATAACTTATAGATTGGAGGGGGCCCATCCGACAGGGCTGTACCGAAATTCAGAACAGGCAACTTTTATCCCCATTACAATGGAGTGAGATTGCCTATCCTTAACCTCCGCTCCATTCCGACTAACCCTTTGTATGTACTTACCCAATGGCAGGTGTGGGGTAATTTCATCAATGGAATCTGGAGAGTCCTTATATTTCGCCTGTAATGGTATGGTCGGGCAATATGTAACAGTGACAATCCCTGGTCGAGCCGAGCACCTCATCTTATGTGAGGTTCAAGTATTTGGACTTCATGATTTCTCTGGAGGTGAGTCCTATCAGTTCTTAATAGACTCATCCACATCAATAAAAAACAGAAGGGAATGATGGGTGAAGGTGTGGACTGGACGGGATCTGCTGGGGTTGGATGTTGTCCCAGTTGGTTCCCTTCCAAATGGGAAGAATTTGTTATATCAGTCTCTAGGAAAAGCCATCAAAAAGTATCATGGAGGCCGTAGGAGTCGACACCTAAACTGACTATTTAAGGGGTACTTCTCACATAGCGAAATCGCTAGCGAGATCGCTGCTGAGTCACAGGTTTTGTGTCGCACCAGTGACCTCATCAGCGATCTCGCTGTGTGTGACACTAAGCAGCGTCCTGGCCCCTGCTGTGAAATCGTTGATCGTTACACACTGTTCTGGTTCATTTTTTTACTCGTTGGTCTCCCGCTGTGCAACACGCATCGGCGTGTTTGACAGCGGGAGACCAACGAGCACCGACTCTGCGTAAGCAGTGTACACTGGTAACCAGGGTAAATATCGGGTAACTAAGCAAAGCGCTTTGCTTGGTTACCCGATATTTACCCTGGTTACCAGCGTACACCGCTCAGCGCTGGCTCCCTGCACACGTAGCAAGGGTAAATATCGGGTAACTAAGCAAAGCGCTTCGCTTAGTTACCCAATATTTACCTTGGTTACCAAGCGCAGCATCGTTATAGGAGTCGCTGGTGGCTGGTCGCTGGTGAGATCTGCCTGATTGACAGCTCACCAGCGACCATGTATCGACGCACCAGCGATCCTGACGTCTTATCGTGGTCGGAATCGCTGGTACTTCGTTTAGTGAGACGGTACCCTAAGACTCGAGGGATCCTGAGGTACAACTATTCAGGGAGATATAATCTCAGCTGTCAGCCAGCCTTCCCCGAAACATATCACTAGGAAATATCAGGAACATTATTGTATGTGAGCAGTGATGAAAAACTCTGCTTTTTCATTTTGCAGGAAACATTTTAGAGATGAATCAGGAAACTCCACAAGGAGGTAAAATGAATCCTACCAGGAAAACATATGAATGACATTGATGAAGATGATGATGATAATGATGGTGATTGCAATGAAAATGTTGACAATCATCAATTTCCTTTGATTGGAATTATTGTTATTTTTGACCATAGATGCTTCATTATACGTACGAGTAATAAAAAAGAGTAGTAATGTCAAAAACGTTATAGAGAAAAATCTCAAACTGTGCTCTTTCCTTTAAGGCCTCATTCACATGTCAGTATTTTCGCGTCAGTGTTCACAGGCCAAGGCCAGGAGTGGAACTTACAGAGAAAAACTATAGTTGAAAAGTTGACACCTGTTCTGTGTTTTGGAGACACTACTGGTTTTGGCAAATACTGATGAAATACTGCTCTAAAATACTGATGTGTGAACAAGGCCTTAGGCACCATATATATGGGACGAGAAAGAGGTCTGGAGGGAGTCAGATTAGTTTGGAAAGTACCAGCTGAGTCTGGAGGGAACAAATATGTCTGGAGGGACAGAAGGTTTTGGAGAGGATAGAGGGTTTTGACAGCAGCTTTATTTGCTCTTTCCATCTGACACGAGCGTTCAGGAGTACAGATGAGTCAGGAGACATGATCGTCAACTGAACCAACCTTTATGGGACAGCTCTCCAAGATGTATGGGCTACCTTGCCTTTAAGTTTTCCAAACTCGTAGAGAAGGGAGAGGACCCTGCCCTCGCAGGCTTACAGTCTACAGGATAATGTAAAGCACAGTAGGCTGGAGGGGGTTGCGGTAGCTCAGGTGGTGAGGTAGCAACGGGGTCATTGCAGACTATAAACCTTCTTGAACAGATGAGTTTCCAAGTTGGACTTGTTGAGGAACATAATTCCAGAGAATGGGGGGATACTCTGGAAAAGTCTCAGAGGCGATTAGGTGAAGTACGTACAAGTGTGGGAAGAGAGTTGGAGGTTTTGGGAGAACCGTAGATTACGTGCGGGAAGATATTTTGTCTACAATTTTGTCCATAATTTTTTTCCAGCTCCAAACTTGGCATTAAGTGGACGTTCCCTCCAGTCCAGTATATTCAATTTCTTTGGAGACTCCAAGAACGCTATCGACGGCTCTCTATCAAGCGACTACTCTCAGATGCAGTGCAGCCAGACGGTTCAGGAGATAAACCCTTGGTGGACTGTAGAACTCAGGGGCATCTTCTCTGTCCTCTCTGTGGCTGTCACTAATCGACAGGACCTCACCTGGGAAAGACTGAAGAATGCGGAGATCAGGATTGGAAACTCCAAAGATTGGATACAAAACCCCAGGTGATAAACATGTCTGGTTTGTTCTGTAAATATAGGAAATGGCAGGTAGTTGACACTTTAATTTAGTGGATAAAGCTCTCTAATTCAATGACTAAAGCACTCTAATTTGGATAAAGCGCTCTAAAATTGTAGATAATCCACTCTAATTTGATGGGTAAAGCGCTCTAATGTGTTGTATAAAGCACTCTAATTTGGTGGACCAATCACTCTAATTTAGTGAATAAAACATACAAATTTTGTGGATAAAGTGCTCTAATTTGATCTAATTTGGATTTCTTAATAATTCCCCTTTGGCATCATGGAGTGTATATGCAAGTGGCTTGTTTTTCCCTAATTTGGTGGACAATGCACTCTAATTTGGTGGACAAAGTGCTCTGATATGGTCGATAAAGCGCTCTAAATTTGTGGATAAAGCACACTAATTTGGTGGATAAAGTGTTCTAATTTGATGGATAAAGCACTCCAATTTGGTGGACAAAGCACTCTGATTTGGTCAATAAAGTGCTATAACTTTGTGGATACAGTGCTCTAATTTGATGGATAAAGCACTCTAATTTGGTGGACAAAGCACTCTGATTTGGTGGATAAAGTGCTCTAATTTTGTGGATACAGTGCTCTATGTTGATTGATAAAGCACCCTAGTTTGGATTTTTTTAAAAATTGCCATTTCATGCCATGGAGTGAACATGCAAGTGGCTTGTTTTTGCCTTGAGGTGTCACCTGGGCATTTTGGGACCTCTCCATAAGAAATTGCCTTTTTGGCACTTGTTACCGTATTTCATGCAATAAAACTAAATTAAGTGAGATGCCGACCGATTTCCTCATCTGTGCTTTATTTTTCAGGTGCGCGATCATACATTCACTGGGTCCCGGACACACCGGACTATTCAACTGTAAAGGAATGGAGGGGAGATACGTAACGGTGCTGCTACCAGATAAAATAGAAAGCCTCTCCCTCTGTGAAGTCCAAGTATTTGGCCTCCCGATATCCTCAGTTGGTAAGAAAAAATCCTCCATGTTGAGCTTGTCACATTGGTAGGGATATTTGGATGTATAAACCCCTTTTATTTAATGGGAGCAGTGACCACTTCTCTGCTGGTGACAGGCGGTGACAGCCACTTGTTTCCACCATCGGTGACCATCCTCTAGATCTGTATGACGTTTTGTTTTCTGGAATCTCCTCTGTACGAGCGGTCATAATACTAGATATGATCTACATAGACATGGAGCAGATTTTTTCTATGCTTCTCTTGTCCATATGCCTCCAGCTAACGCCAGTTGTGTGAATGTGAGGACGTCTGTGCGGATACGATCTAGACAATCTAGAATAATTATGATGTTCCTATATGTTTAGACATACAAAAATTTCTTTTTTAAATGTTATTTCAGGAAAGATGCTACGTGGCACTGAAGGAAACGGTAAGAGGCTTATATTTTTTATGCTTATGATGTTTTCATGTAATAAATCCCCCTCCTTCATGACAATAAGACAATGGATGTGATTCCACTTAGTGTAAAAATATTGGTCTCTATTAGCAAATAGCAGATGCTTACACTTTTTGGGGTGTTTCTAGTATACAGCAGGTCTTTTGGGGCGTTCCTGGTATACGGCAGGTCTTTTGGGGTGTTCCTGGTATACGGCAGGTCTTGTGGGGTGTTCCTGGTATACGGCAGGTCTTGTGGGGTGTTCCTGGTATACGGCAGGTCTTTTGGGCTGTTCCTGGTATACGGCAGGTGTTGTAGGATGTTCCCGGTATACGGCAGGTCTTGTGGGGTGTTCCTGGTATATGGCAGGTCTTTTGGGCTGTTCCTGGTATACGGCAGGTCTTGTGGTGTGTTCCCCATTTACGGCAGGTCTTGTGGTGTGTTCCTAGTATACAACAGATGTTGTGGGGTCTTTCTGGTATACAACAGGTCCCGTGTGGTGCTCCCCGTATACGGCGTGTCTTTTGTGGTGTTCCTGGTATGTTTATTGTGATGTTCCCAGTATACGGCAGGTCGTGTGGGGTGTTTCTGGTATACAGCAGGTCTTGTGAGGTGTTCCTTGCATACCGTGGGTCATGTGGGGTCTTCCCCATATATAGCAGGTCTTTTGGGTTGTTCCTAGTATAGAACAGATGCTGTGGGGTGTTCTTGGTGCATGGCAGATCTAGTGGGGTTTTTCTGGTTCACAGCAAGTCTTGTGGGGTGTTCCCTGTAAACGGCACATATAGTTGGGTGTTTCCATTATACGGCAGGACTTTTGGGGTGCTCCTGGTATACCGTGGGTCTTTCCCATATATAGCATGTTTTATGGGCTGTTCCTGGTATACAGCAGATCTTGTGGGGTGTTCTTGGTACACGGCATCTCTTGTGGAGTTTTCCTGGTATACAGCAGGTCTTGTGCGGTCTTCTCTGCATACACTGGTTCATGAGTGTTCCCCATAAACGGTGCATCTTAGGTGTTTCAAGTCTTGTGGGATATTCCTGGTATACAGTGATAACTACCTACCAGCAGTGGTTCAAGGAAAAGAAACCGGTGAACAGTGTAATGGCACCAAACCATGTCTTATCCATGGAGACCAAAGCAACCTCTTTATGACAAGCGCCATAATATTACATGGCAGACATGTTACCACAGGGAACCTGCACCAGATGACTAACGAGACCCTGCATTTTGGCAATGGAAAGTTACTCTACATTTGTCAAATATATAGTCACCTTACATGATGCCCTCCATTTGCTTGCCACTTATTTCTCCACTATGATCAGCGTACCGGTCAAGATGGCCTACATAGGGTTACGGGGAGTGCAGTGGTAAGTCAGAACCAGGTCTCCCCTACCTTTATTGTGCTGGTATGGCTCTGCTCTGCGGATCTGCAGTGCTAGAACTCGCCACTACACAGTGTACGGAGTGGCACTATTTGGCTTTGCTTATGTCCGGATGCAAGTACAGCCAAAATTGAACCAAATTTGTTAATAACTTTGGCACATAATCCTCCAATGTGCAGTATAAATGCCTCCTATAAAGTCACACGCTTAGGCTTCAGTTTAGAACTTTAATATGTGTTTCTGGTTTGGGTTTTCATCCAGTTCTGCCGCATCGTGACCACACTGGGCCAACATTACCTTGACTGTTTGTACTGCTCGCAGCTGCTCTCAGGGAGTGGACCCTCTGGGCCATAGCAAACAGAAAACCTAGAGGGGCATGACTATGGTTTCTCATCAGGTTTCAACAAGAGCCTCTAAAGGTGAGGGTGTTGCTCTGTAGGTGGTAACCAGGTGCTACTCAGGAAGACTGGTGCTGTGACAGCTGGCCCTAGGGGTATGGACACGGACAGTTACTGATATGGTAGGAGCAGCCGGGATGGCTGATGCGGCAGGCTCGGCCGATATGGTACGATATAGCAATGTCGGGCACGCAGGCTTGGCCAATAGGGTTCAATGCAGCAGCGTGCGGTAGAGCAGGCTTGACCGATAGGGTGCAGTGCAGCACTGGCCAGTATAACAGACTTGGTTGATAGGGTATGCAGCAGCGGAGTATAGCAGACTTGCCCGAAAGAGTATGATGCAGCAGCTGCTGGTTTAACAGACTGCTGATTGGGTATGATACAGCAGCGGCCAGTATATAAGACTTTGCTGATTGGATATGATACAGTAGCAGCAAATATGTCAGGTACTGGAAAACAGAGCAGTATAAGTAATATGGAACACACCACTAAACAGCAGCGGCAGTACTTAGGGACCTGAGAACAAGCAAAGTATAAACCACTTTGCCAAGGCACCTCCCTTAAAGAGAAGGTGCATTAAATACCTGATGCCTCTCAGCCATAGGCTGAGAGGCACTTTCGTGTTAGGGTGTACTGGCCCTTGAGGTCAAGGTGTGCACACTCTACCAGTATAAGAGCACAACCAGTAGGCCTGTGCCATGTGCACAGGTACTGGGAGGCAATGGCACGGACCGGAGGGGAGCAGGACAGTGCAGGGACGCCGATAAGGGCGTAACACTGTTGTGGTGAAGTTCACAACACATCAGTCTTCATCATCTTTCTCAAGGGTCAATGTCTCATGTTCCATTTCTCTTTGTAGGTTTTGTTGGAGGAACATTAATGTTCCCCGAGAAAGGAGACTGGAGCTATGCCATTCTACAGCCACAAGCGCCAATAGACCTGTTAGAATTCACCCTTTGCCTCCGCCTGTTCACTGCTCGCTCTGAACACCGTGAAGTCATATTATTCTCCTATTTCAATGATGGCAAAGATGAACTGAATGTTTGGAGGGAGCTCGACGGTCAGCTTTCCTTGTATCTCCGCAGCAGCAGTGAAGGCGCCATTTTTTCTGTATCTAATATCCGCACATTTGGGACACATGTCTGCATGACTTGGCTTTCTTCTTCTGGGGTAACCAGGTTTTGGGTTAATGGTAAAAGGTCTACAAGTCAGATCTACAGAAAGGGCCACTATGTGTCTCCAGGGGGCACAGTGATCTTGGGGCAGGACCAGGATACCAGTGGAGGAAGCTTTGAAGAAAAGCAAAGTTTTGTAGGTGAAATTTCAGACGTCCATCTGTGGAATTACGTCCTACCGGCCAGCGCCATCAAAGATGTCTATAAAAATAAGCAAACCACTGCAGGGAACATCATCGACTGGAACTCTGTAAAATACAGCCTGTATGGAAATGTGATGATTCAGTGAACACTGACCGGATAACAGTCCGGCATCCAATACTGTGCAGTCACCAGAGATTCATGGCCTTCATGATTGTTTTTAGTTCAGTTTCCTTCTTTCGGAGGCCGTGGTGGTGTCTTCACACGTCGGCCTGATGAATATTGTCCTTACCTACAAATAAATGCTGTAACTGATTATCCTAGTGTTTGTGTTTTTTTATTTTATTCTTCATTATGTTATTACTATGTTATATTTTTCAGAATTCTTAAAACATTTTTGTAAGGTAATAGTAAATTATTCTGCCCCTCCGTCAACTGGAGAAGGAATATAAAACGTAACCTTAATTAAAAATTATATATTATATTATAGGAATATAAAAATATAATATTATATTATAGGAATATAAAAATATAACCTTTATTGTTCATTAAACTAGAACCTACAAAGTGCACCCACAATCGTGACTTTCTAAGGATAATAATAAAATGACTAAAACGTCTTAAGCCCGCTTTACACGTTACAATTAATCGTGCGATCGGATTTGCAATCACACCCGCCCCCATTGTTTGTGCGGCACGGGCAATTTGTTGCCCGTGTCGCACAATGCTCTAACCCCCCGTCACATGCACTTACCTTCGAAATGACCTCGCTGTGGGCGCCGAACATCCACTTCCTGAAGGGGGAGGGACGTTCGGCGTCACAGCGACGTCACACAGCGGCCGCCCAATAAAAGCAGAGGGCGGAGATGAGCGGGACATAAACATCCCGCCCACCTCCTTCCTTCCGCATTACAGGCGGGACGCAGGTAAGCTGCAGTTCATCGTTCCCAGGGTGTCACACGGAGCGATGTGTGCTGCCCCGGGCACGATGAACAACAGGACGTTCGATTTTTAGAAAATGAGCGACGTGTCAGCGATGAATGAGAAGGTGAGTATTTCTGCTCGTTCATAGCTGTCACACGCTACGATATCACTAACGATTCCGGATGTGCGTCACTTACGACGTGACCCCGCCGACATCTCGTTAGATATATCGTAGCGTGTAAAGCCCGCTTTAGTCTCCATGCGTTTCTTTGTCCCTATATTTTGGACAATTCATCAGGAGGCTAGTATAGAACGGTCAGTTGCTGAAGGCTCCAGGCTATCCATCAATTATTTCAAATGGATATTAATTATCCCCCAGGAGCAATTTAATCAACACATTCTGGGGATAAATTACTCATATATAATTATTATTTTTTAGAGGGGATGTTGGGAAAGTCTATTATATTCAGCCACTGTTTAGCCTCACCTATTAACTATTGCACTTAGCCCATATTAGATCTTAAATTTACCTTTTCTTTAGACATAATGGTGCTTTACACGCAACGATCTCGTTAACGAGATATCGTTGGGGTCATGTCGTTAGTGGCGCACATCCGGCCTCGTTAGCGATATCGTTGCATGTGACACCTAGGAGCGTCGATCACCGATCACAAAAGCGTCGAAAATCGTTGATCGTTGTCACGTCGTCCATTTTCATAATGTCGTTGGTTGTTCATGCCGCAGGTTTTTTGTCGTTCCTGCGGCAGCACACATCGCTATGTGTGACACCGCAGGAACGAGGAATAACCTCGTACCTGCGGCCGCCCGCAATGAGGAAGGAAGGAGGTGGGTGGGATGTTCGTCCCACTCGTCTACGCCCCTCCGCTTCTATTGGGCGGCCTTTTAGTGACGTCGCTGTGACGCCGAACCAACCGCCCCCTTAGAAAGCGCTGTCGCTAGGCAGGTAAGTATGTGTGATGGGTGTTAGCGATGTTGTGCGCCACGGGCAGCGATTTGCCCATGACACACAATCGACGGGGGCAGGTACACTCGCTAGCGATATCGATATCGCAGCTTGTAAAGTGCCCTATAGGCTATGACTCCTATCCTCATTAATTACTCTTGATGTCAGATTAGAAATCACTATGACGCTCAATTAATCACAGTCATTTTTATAGCCAAAACACTACTAGGCCCAATGCCTTAGGGTATGTGCCCCCGATCAGGACTCACTGCATCCTGGACGCAGGGAGTCCTGGCCGCGAGTCTCCTCTGCAGGATAACGCAGGAGACCACAGCTGCTCGTACCCACTATCAGGGTTCGGTGCGCTGCAGTCTCTCGCTTGTGTTCTCCCTATGGAGGACGCATGCGAATCCGCAGCAAACAATGGACATACTGCGGCTTGGAAAGACGCACCGTAGGTCAGTGTTTGCTGCGGAAAAAACAAGCATAGTGAGCACGGGATTTGTAGAAATCCAGCCACTATCCTTGTACTGTACAACACAGCATTTTGGACGCAGCGTAAACACATTTCATCCAAAATGCTGCAAACACTGATCGTGGGCATGCACCATAACATATGCGTGTCTGTAGGAGGGTGACCGGTGCCCTGCAGTCCCACTGAAGACGTCATATGTATTTATGTATGGGAAATGTTGTTTATTTGTGCGTTCTCTCGGGTGCACTGTTTTCAGGCACCACTAGGTGTCACTGCTCCCTTGTCCCTTTGATTGGGGTTGGGAGGGAGAACAGGGCTGAAGCAGTTAAAGGTTAATCTGCCCAGCAACAGTGAGTTGCCAGTTGGGATTAGCCTATAGGGGAGGAGAGTCCCTGAGGGAGAGGAACAGACTGCATCTGTGAGAAACGTGGTGGAGGAAAACCCCAATAGCTTTAATTTGGTGTGACCCAATGGGTCGAATCCTGGTGCCGGACACGTAGTGCAGCCCAAGTGGTGGCCCTTCCCTGGTGGATATCTAACGAACCCCCTCAGTCAGTGGAAGGTTAGTGGGCCCTTGAGAGAAGAGTAGGTCCTGACTGACCGGAAATACTGTTGTATCTGCTGTGAATAATGAAGCTGAAAGAGAGGATGAGGAGCTTAGGGACCCCAATGGGAGCCCGAGTACCAGGGAAGCGGTTGACCGGCAAATTGTATAAATTACCTGTTGCTAATGGTAACCCCTTCGGGGAACAAGAATGTGCCCGCCTCAGACTGTTTTTGATGTTGACAAGTAAAGAAGTTTGGTTGAAAGAACCAGTGACAGTGTCAGTGCTTCTGACGCATGAAGAAAAAGTCTGCGTATTACTGTATTGCACTAAAGTGGCGGTTGGGATTCAGAGAAAGAACCCCGGGCTGCGCTGCAGCCAAACAGCGGGCTCTGCCTTGATTAACGAGGCCCCCTCGTTGAATTGTTGCACTCAACATATTCCAACACCCCCACTCAACAACTACTTATCCTGTTAGTCCCATTGTGGTTCTGAAGTCCTCAAACTTGGCTCTTGATCTTGACTTTGTCATACTGTACAATAAACAAACTCAAGTATTCCACGTTCCACTGAATCATGTAAGTGGTGATGTTTTCCATCAATGTGCTTAGTCCTTGCACTAATCTTTTCACTGTAGGTGAGTTTAATACATCCTTGGTTGTCCTCATAGATAACAGTTGGCAGAGCTAGTGGCTTGCCGAAATCTTCCAAAAGTTGTTTCAACCAAATGAATTCTTGACTGGCGTGAACAGCAGTCATATATTCTTCTCCTGAAGATAATGCAAAGGACACTTGTTTTCTACTGGACCACGAAATTGAAGTTTCTCCTAATTTGAATAATTAACCACTTGTTGATTTCCGATCACTTTAATCTACAACCCAATTGGCATCCACATAACCTCTGAGAGTCAGATTTCCTAATGCCGATATCTTAAGATTTAGCCTTTGAGTTTCTTTAAGATATTGAAGAATTCTCTTAATTGCTCTTTTGCTTACACGTCGGCAGAGAACTCCGATTGTGGCTGTGATATCTGGATGAGTTGTGGTTGCTATGTAGAGAATTGACCCCACTGCTTGTCTGTAACTCCCATTGCAGATCTTCTTCTCCTTCCAACTTTAAGCAGGACAGATCCATTGGTGTTGACGCACCCTTGTTTTCTGTGTTTTCTGACATTCCAAACTGGTTTAGCACTGCGGAAATTTTAAAACTTTGGTTGAGAAGAAAACTCCCATCATCCTCTCTCTGGATTTCAATTCCAAAATAATAAGTCACATTTCCAAGATCCTAAAGGGGGCTTTACACGCTGCGACATCGGTAACGATATATCGTCAGGGTCACGGTGTTGGCGCTGTTAGCGACGTCGCAGAATGTGACAGCCAGGAGCGATGATCAACGATCGCAAAAACGGCAAAAATCCTTTGTTTTGGAGAGGTTGTTTAATTACAAAAAATCGTTGTCAGGTAAGTAGCGTAAGTAGCGATGTTGTTCGTCATTCCAGCAGGCAGCACACATCGCTGTGTGTGACACCGCAGGAGCGACTAACATCTCCTTACCTCCGTCCCACCGGCAAGGAGGGAGGTGGCCGGGATGTTACGGCCGCTCATCTCCGCCCCTCCGCTGCTATTGGCCGGCCGCTTAGTGACGTCGCTGTGACGCCGAATGCACCTCCCCCTTGTTCGGCGGTCACAGAGACATCGCTGACAAGGTATGTGCGTGGGACGCTGCCGTAGCGATAATGTTTGCTACGGCAGCGATCACCACATATCGCACGTACGACGGGGGCGAGCGCTATCGCGCACGACATCTCTAACTATAACTAGCAATGTCGTAGCGTGTAACGCACCCTCTCAAAGTGTTGGTTGAGAATCTCACCTACCTTTGCAATTTCCTTTTCATCTTGATGAGATATGATTACATCGTCTACATATGGAAGAACATACATCCACTTCTCCACTTCACTTTTCGTGTACAAATATGGATCAGCTTGAGATCTCTTAAATCTTTCATCAATCAACACTTTATTCATTTTGGAATTCCATGCTCTTGCTGACCGCATAAGACCATAGAGAGATTTTTGCATTTGACAAGATGCTCTTACCCCTTTTTAATCTATCCCTCGGGATGGCTTATACTGTATACAACTCTTCTTCAATGTCATCATGAAGGAAGGCTGTTTTGATATCAAAATGTCTCACTGTTGAATTGCAGCTATGGACATTAAAGTTCTGAATGTGGTCTGCTTCGCAACTGGAAAAAAATGTAGCATCATAATCTTCACCGTATTTTTGCGAGTACCCGTTTGCGACCAATCTTGCCTTAAAGCAGTGAATTTTACCTTCAGAGTCATATTTGTTTTTGAAGACCTACTTACATCCAATATCTCTTTATCCTTGTGGTAGCTCAGTAAGCTCCCATGTCTGAAGTTGGTGAAGGGACTCCATCTCTTCATTAATCCATTTTTTCTTCTCGTGGACAGGCAGTTTTTGCTTGTCATGCCATGACTGTGGCTCTGGCTCAGGAAGTGTTCTGACCATATAAGAAAGGCGCTTAGCTGGGATACCTTTGTTTTTTCCATTTCTGGTCTCCTGACTGGAAGTTGACTTGGTTCTTCTGTGTCTTCCTTGGTGGCTTCAGAGCTTATCCAGACTTCTGTGTTTTCCTTTTCGGTGTCTGGATTTGGTGATTGAGATTCTTGTTCTTGCTTCTTAGGTTGAATAATTGGTGTAACTTCGTGGATTTTGAGTGATACAGAGTTCTCATCAATCACTACATCTCTACTAATTGTTACCATTGTTGGTCTCCAGGTGCAGGATTCTGTATCCCTTTTGAGTTTCGCTATAGCCCACCAGGACACGTTGCTTTGCATGTGATTCCCATTTGGAGCAGTTTTCTTGGGAACATACACAAACGTTTAACTTACAAATATCCTGAGGTCCTTCAGGTTAGGCTTCAGGTTAGGCTTCTCGCAGTTCCATAGATCATATGGAGTTTTATTTGTGGCTTTACCAGGCTGTCCGTTTTGAAGATAGCAAGCTGTCATGATGGCTTCTCCCCAATATGTTGTAGGTAGAACTACACGAAACAACATACTTCTTCTACTTTCACAGAGAGTACGGTTCTTTGGCCGGCTTTGCACACTACGACATCGCAGGTGCGATATCGGTGCGGTCAAATCGAAAGTGACGCACATCCGGCGTCACTTGCGATGTCGTAGTGTGTAAAACCTATTTGATACGATGAACGAGCGCAAAAGCGTTGTTATCGTATCATCGGTGTAGTTTCCGACATTTCCATAATGCCGGTGCAGCGACAGGTACGATGTTGTTCCTAGTTCCTGCGGCAGCACACATCGCTGTGTGTAAAGCCGCAGGAGCGAGGAACATCACCTTACCTGTGTCCCGGCTGCTATGAGAAGGAAGGAGGTGGGTGGGATGTTTACATCCTGCTCATCTCCGCCCCTCCGTTGCTATTGGCCGTCTGCCGTGTGATGTCGCTGTGACGCCGCACGGCCCTCCCCCTTAGGAAGGAGGCGGTTCGCCGGCCAGAGCGACGTCTCAGGACAGGTGAGTGCATGCGAAGCTGCCGTAGCGTAATGTTCGCTACGGCAGCTATCACAAGATATCGCACGTATGACGGTGGCGGGGACTATCGCACTAGACATCGCAGCATCGGCTTACGATGTCGTAATGTGCAAAGCCCGCCTTTCTCTCTTCGATGCCATTGTGTTCTGCATTGTATAGAATGCTAGTCTGGAACAGGATTTAATTATTTTTCAAAATGGTTTGCACATTACCACTTTTATATTCAGTTCCATTATCTGGACGCAGGGTTTTTGGCATTCTTACAAATTTGTTAAACACTTCAGCAAGATATTCTTCAAGTCTCTGTGGAACTTTATTCTTACAATTAAATTCTCAGATCAGAGAAATAATCATTAATTAGCCAAAAATGAATAAAATCTCAATATATTGAATATATTAAAAATATTTAGCAAAAAATAAAGAATAACAATGAGCACATGGGGAGCAAAGTGCCTCAGACCAGTGGAAAGGGGGAATATAAATATAGCAGATCATTTAATGAGTTGGTGGTCCATATAAATATATTATAAACAGTATAACCATGAGATCATAAAATATGTACAAGCGTGTAACAAAGAACCAACCTGTCTGCATTTTCCCCAGCCTCTGGAATGGCACCAAAGACCCAACGCGCATTTCGGAGTGGCAACCTTCGTCAGGGGGCCCTTCTGTGATAGACAGAGATGAGGGAGGAGATGTAGGGTGGTGCAGAACTGTAGAGCAAATTGTGGGTGAGAGTGATATGTTTATATTTGACTCTGTAGCGGATAGTTAACCAGTGCAATGACCGGCACAGGGTGGAGGCATTGGTGTAGCAGCTGGACAGAAATATGATCATGGCTGCTGCATTCAAGATGGATTGGAGAGGGGAGAGTTTAGTAAGAGGGAGACTGATTAGTAAAGAACGAGCAACAGTAAAGCGGGCTTTACACGGGAGCGATATCGGTGACGATATCGCTATCGTGCGTACCCAACCCCTCTTTTGTGCGACACGGGCATTTCGCTGTCCGTTGCGCACAAAATCGCACTCCCCCGTCACACTACTTACCTGCCCTGCGACGTCGCTGTGACCGGCGATCAGCCTCCTTTCTAAGTTCGACTTTCGACTCGTTCAGCGTCACAGCGACGTCACAGCAGTGTCACTGAACCATCGCCCAATAGAAAAGGAGGGGAGGAGATGAGCGGCTGGAACCTCCCGGCCACCTCCTTCCTTCCTCCTTTTCCGGTGGAGGCAGGTAAGGAGATGTTTGTCGTTCCAGCGGCGTCACACACAGCGATGTGTGATGCCACTGGAGCGACAAACAACATTGTACCGTCGCTGCAGCGATATTATGGAAATGAGCGACATGACTATGAGCTACGATATCGCACGTATTTGCCCTTGTTGATCGTCGCTCATTTGCGTCACACGCTGCGATGCCGCTACCGGCGTTGGATGTGCGTCACTACCGACGTGACCCTGACGATATATCGGTAGCGATGTCGCAGCGTGTAAAGCTTGCTTAAGAGTTTTTGCAGAGTCAATGGTAAGAAAAGGTTGAATTTTATAAATGTTTTTGAATTGTAGGTGACATGAGAGAAAGTGATGGGATGTAGGGCGTGAAGGAGAGATTTGGACGCTGTTGTATTTCCTTTTTTTTATTTTGCATCCACCGATACAGGGCTGTAGACTGTTCTTGTACATTCTTTTATTTAATAAATCCTACAAAAGAAAACTGCACCACAACATATTGTGAATAATAAAGAATTTTTAATTTTATAATGTATGGATAGCACAAAAAAACTGTTAAGAAGTTGGAAGCCACTAGGTGGCACCATACTCAACAAGTGGCAACAAGAGTTATACACCAAAATATAGCATATATAGAAAGATTGGAGCCGTAACCCTCCAGGAGAGTTTTCATAACTACATAGACTATTACAAGGTATAGTGCTTCATATAAATAAATGAAAGTAATTAATTAGCCAGTATATTAGTCAGGTCTAGAAATGGTTAACTGCGCTGCATAAATAGACATACATAATAGTCTATGTAGTCAGAAAAACTTTTCTGTGCTTGAGAATAATTTACCATGATATAATTTAAGGCACAGATTGTCTCTTTTTTGAAAATTGTATGTACCTATTTTTGCTTGCAAAGTTTGCTTTTGTTCTTTTACTTCAGTTGATTATATCGAGGTTACAATTAAAAAAAAAATACAGCTCTGGAGTAAAATACATCATATAACTCAGGATGTAACTCAGAATAAGTAATGTAATGTATGTACACTGTTACTGCAGCAGCAGAATAGTGAGTGCAGCTCTGGAGTATAATACAGGATGTAACTCAGGATCAGTACAGGATAAGTAATGTAATGTATGTGCACTGTGACTGCACCAGCAGAATAGTGAGTGCAGCTCTGGAGTATAATATGGGATATAACTCAGGATCAGTAATGTAATCTATGTACACAGTGACTGCACCAGCAGAATAGTGAGTGCAGCTCTGTAGTATAATATAAGAGGTAACTCAGGATCAATACATGATAAGGAATGTAATGTATGTACAGTATGTACACAATGCTTACACCAGAATAATGAGTGCAGCTCTGGAATATAATACAGGATGTAACCCCAGGATCAGTACAGGATAAGTAATGTAATGTATGTACATAATGATTACACCAGAATAGTGAGTGCAGCTCTGGAGTATAATATAGGCCGTAACTCAGGGTCAGTACAGGATAAGTAATGTAATGTATGTATATAATGATTACACCAGAATAGTGAGTGCAGCTCTGGAGTATAATATAGGCTGTAACTCAGGGTCAGTACAGGATAAGTAATGTAATATATGTACATAATGATTACACCAGAATAGTGAGTGCAGCTCTGGAGTATAATATAGGCTGTAACTCAGGGTCAGTACAGGATAAGTAATGTAATGTATGTACATAATGATTACACCAGAATAGTGAGTGCAGCTCTGGAGTATAATATAGGCTGTAACTCAGGGTCAGTACAGGATAAGTAATGTAATGTATGTACACAGTGACTGCACCAGCAGAATAGTGAGTGCAGCTCTGGAGTATAATACAGGATGTAACTCAGGATCAGTACAGGATAAGTAATGTAATGTATGTACACAGTGACTGCACCAGCAGCATAGTGAGTGCAGCTCTGGAGTATAATACAGGATGTAACTCAGGATCAGTACAGGATAAGTAATGTAATGTATGTACACAGTGACTGCGCCAGCAGAATAGTGAGTGCAGCTCTGGAGTATAATACAGGATGTAACTCAGGATCAGTACAGGATAAGTAATGTAATGTATGTACACAGTGACTGCACCAGCAGAATAGTGAGTGCAGCTCTAAAGTTTGGTTTCTATATTTACAGTAAAACATAATGAATTAATGACTTTTCTTCCAAAACATCAGCAACTAAGATAAACACAAGAAAAAAAGGATTTAGTATTTGTCCTCGTCTTTATATACCTAGAACCTACTCCGCTCCTCTGGGTCCATGGAGAGATTGGACTCCAGCTTTGACCCAGGGGCCGGGTGGCACCATCATAATATGATTTTTTTCCCTACCAGAAAGGGAAGGATGAGGGTGTACAATTTCTGGGTCCTCCTGTCCCATGATGGTGGTACTGGTGACCTTAAAGGGGTTGGCCACCTTCTAATGAGATTTTTTTTGAATGCCATAAACTCTTGTGTTCTGACACTGGAAATATTAAAATGGTTTAATCTTTACTGAAGACTCCTAGTGGAAGCCCCCTGGTAGTCACAGGCATGGTGTATAAATGTTGGCTGTGTCTGCCATCTGTCAATGCTTTCAGAACTTTAAGATTTTGGCATTCAAGTGAAATAGGTTCATTACCTGGCTCCACTGTTGCCAGGGCAGTGTCTGTCTGTCCCTCCCCAACCCCAGAACTGCCTGTATACCCCCCAGAATTGCCTGTCCCCCCAACTCCAGTGCTGCCTGTATACCTCCCAGAACTGTCTGTCCCTTCCCAACCCCAGCGCTGCCTGTATACCCCCCAGAATTGCCTGTCCCCCCAACTCCAGTGCTGCCTGTATACCTCCCAGAACTGTCTGTCCCTTCCCAACCCCAGCGCTGCCTGTATACCCCCCAGAATTGCCTGTCCCCCCAACTCCAGTGCTGCCTGTATACCTCCCAGAACTGTCTGTCCCTTCCCAACCCCAGCGCTGCCTGTATACCCCCCAGAATTGTCTGTCCCCCCAAAATCCAGTGCTACCTGTATACCTTCCCAGAACTGTCTGCCCCCCCCCAACAGCAGCACTGTATGTATACCCTCAAAACTGTGTGCCCCTTAACTCCAGTGTTGTATACACCCCCAGAACTGTCTGTCCCCCAACCCCAGCACTGCCTGTATACCCACCAAACTGTCTGTCCCCCCCAACCCCAGCACTGCCTGTATACCCCCAAGAACTGTCTGTCCCCCCCCAAACTCAGTACTGCCTGTATACCTTCCCAGAACTGTCTGCCTCCCCAACCACAGCACTGTGTAAACCCTAAGAACAGTGTGTGTCCTGACCTCAGTGCTGTATATACCCCCAGAAGTGTCTGTCCCCCCTACTCCAGTGCTGTATAACCTTCCAGAACTCTGTTCTCTAACCCCAGTGCTGCATACCCCTTAGAACTGTCTGTCGCTCTCCCCCCCCCACCCCATTGCTGTATACCCCCAGAGCTGTATGTCCCCCATCTCAGTGCTGTTTACCCCAAAAGCTGTATGAATGGTGTTTGTGGGTGTGTGTGTGTGTGTGTGTGTGTGTTTGCAGAATGGCACAATAACGAGACTACTACAGGGCATTGCTACAAGAAGAGGACCAGAAAAAGGGACATTACTACAAGAAGAGGACCAACATTGGTATATTTGTAAAATGGGAAAATGCTGGCCACATTACTACAGGATGGGGACAAGGATGGGCCAATTACTACAAGATGAGGATCAGGATGGGCATATTACTACAGAGACCAAGATGTGCACATTACTACCAGGGGACAAGGATGGGTACTTTACAAAATGATGAGGCACATGACTACAGAATGGGAAGCAGGATGGGGCACATTACTACTGATTGGGCACATTACTATATGATGGAGACTAGGATGGGCACCTTTCTACAAGAAGGGGAACAGAATGGGGTACATTACTAAAAGATGAAGACCAGGATGGAAAAATTATTACAAGATGTTGGCCAAAATTACTACATGTGGCTAATTTTAATATTACTTACAAGAAGAGTTCAAAATGTAAAAACAACTAATTAAAAATAAAGCATGATTTATTTTGTTCTCCATTAAAATTGCTATACAGTCATATGTAAAAGTTTGGGCACCCCTATTAATGTTAACCTTTTTTCTTTATAACAATTTGGGTTTTTGCAACAGCTATTTCAGTTTCATATATCTAATAACTGATGGACTGAGTAATATTTCTGGATGGAAATGAGGTTTATTGTACTAACAGAAAATGTGCAATCCGCATTTAAACAAAATTTGACCGGTGCAAAAGTATGGGCACCCTTATCAATTTCTTGATTTGAACACTCTTAACTACTTTTTACTGACTTACTAAAGCACTAAATTGGTTTTGTAACCTCATTGAGCTTTGAACTTCATAGGCAGGTGTATCTAATCATGAGAAAAGGTATTTAAGGTGGCCACTTGCAAGTTGTTCTCCTATTTGAATCTCCTATGAAGAGTGGCATCATGGGCTCCTCAAAACAACTCTCAAATGATCTGAAAACAAAGATTATTCAACATAGTTGTTCAGGGGAAGGATACAAAAAGTTGTCTCAGAGATTTAAACTGTCAGTTTCCACTGTGAGGAACATAGTAAGGAAATGGAAGAACACAGGTACAGTTCTTGTTAAGCCCAGAAGTGGCAGGCCAAGAAAAATATCAGAAAGGCAGAGAAGAAGAATAGTGAGAACAGTCAAGGACAATCCACAGACCACCTCCAAAGACCTGCAACATCACCTTGCTGCAGATGGTGTCAATGTGCATCGGTCAACAATACAGCGTACGTTGCACAAGGAGAAGCTGTATGGGAGAGTGATGCGAAAGAAGCCGTTTCTGCAAGCACGCCACAAACAGAGTCACCTGAGGTATGCAAAAGCACATTTGGACAAGCCAGTTACATTTTGCAAGAAGGTCCTGTGGACTGATGAAACAAATATTGAGTTGTTTGGTCATACAAAAAGGCGTTATGCATGGAGGCAAAAAAACATGGCATTCCAAGAAAAGCACTTGCTACCCACAGTAAAATTTGGTGGAGGTTCCATCATGCTTTGGGGCTGTGTGGCCAATGCCGGCATCGGGAATCTTGTTAAAGTTGAGGGTCGCATGGATACAACTCAGTATCAGCAGATTCTTGACAATAATGTGCAAAAATCAGTGACGAAGTTGAAGTTACGCAGGGGATGGATATTTCAGCAAGACAATGATCCAAAACACTGCTCCAAATCTACTCAGGCATTCATGCAGAGGAACAATTACAATGTTCTGGAATGGCCATCCCAGTCCCCAGACCTGAATATCATTGAACATCTGTGGGATGATGTGAAGCGGCTGTCCATGCTCGGCGACCATCAAACTTATCTGAACCTGAACTGTTTTGTAATCAGGAATAGTCAAATATACCTTCATCCAGGATCCAGGAACTCATTAAAAGCTACAGGAAGCGACTAGAGCCTGTGATTTTTGCAAAAGGAGGATCTACAAAATATTAATGTCACTTTTATTTTCAGGTGCCCATACTTTTGCACCTGTCAAATTTTGTTTAAATGGGGATTGCACATTTTCTGTTAGTACAATAAACCTCATTTCAATCCAGAAATATTACTGAGTCCATCAGTTATTAGCAAAAAGACAAATTGTTATAAAGAAAAAAGAGGTTAACATTAATAGGGGTGCCCAAACTTTTTCATATGACTGTAATATATATATATATATATATACACACACACATATATACAAAAAGTGCATGTCTGTTATAAGAAACAAGCAAAATCTGTACAAAAACAGTGATCCAAGGTTGTAAAGAGAAATAAATGGTACCACTGAAAGTGTCACTTGCAAAGAATGCGGCCCCCCAAATTATTTTTTTCTCTATATGCAGCCCATATACCCAGCTGAGTTTGAGACCCCTGATCTAGAGAAACCTGGGGACAAATTCACCTTCCAGGACCGGCCTCCAGACGTGTCAGTGAAGATTATTCCTCCTTGGTGCAGATGATCTTTTTTTTCTCATCTGACAAAATCAAATTAATTATGCTAATCAGACTCTGATTAGAGTTAGATCAGAGTTTTCATCAGAGTTTGATTAGTGTGATCAGAGTTCGATCCATGTTTCCTTAGTGTCACGGTTTCTCCTCCCCGAGCACATGGCTAGGGGGCGGAGCCTTCTCCCGGACCTCACTTCCGGCCCCTGGATGCTTTAAAAACTGACATCTCCAGTGAACCAGCGCCGGCTATAAGCTTAGCACTGCTTTGCCTGTGATTGCTGGTCCTGTGTTATCCTGATCCGTCTGTGCCTGTGCCCCCGTGCCCTGTCTGTGTTCCGTCCCTTAGTTGTTCCTCCATTCCTCTGTCCCCCTCTCCTACCTCCACACTCAGTTGCTTCCTCTGGTACTGACCTCGGCCTGACCTCGACTCCACTTCTGCTCGTTCCTCCGGTCCTCCTTCTGCCCGTACTGTGTTTGACCCAGCCTGCCTGACCATTCCTCGCACGCCCCGCAGCTCTGCTCCCCAGCTGTGAGGCAGTGTACGAGTACACACTGTGTATCTACTTCCTAGTTCTGGTTGCTCCGTGTAGTGTCTTCTGCTGCAGAGCTCCGGCTCCCCCTGGTGGCAGCTTGACACTTAGGGGTACTTTGCACGTTGCGACATCGCTAGCATCGGCTAGCGATGCCGAGCGCGATAGTACCCGCCCCCGTCGCACATGCGATATCTTGTGATAGCTGCCGCAGCGAACATTATCGCTACGGCAGCTTCACATGCACTCACCTGTCCTGCGACGTCGCTCTGGCCGGGGACCCGCCTCCTTCCTAAGGTGGCGGATCGTGCGGCGTCACAGCGACGTCACACGGCAGGCGGCCAATAGAAGCGGAGGGGCAGAGATGAGCGGGACGTAAACATCCCGCCCACCTCCTTCCTTCCGCATTGCCAGTGGCGGCAGGTAAGGAGATGTTCCTCGCTCCTGCGGCTTCACACACAGCGATGTGTGCTTCCGCAGGAACGAGGAACAACATCGTATCTCCTATTGGTGCGACATTATGAAAATGGCCGACGCTACACAGATCACCGATTTACGATGCTTTTGCTTCTAACAGTTTTCTCCCACCTTTCACTATTTATACCATCTCTGCTTGCTGTAAATGAATGGAAATATTCTTGATTAAATCCAAGGGCTGAAACCCTGTCCTTCTCACAGCTGAAGGTCTGTTTTAATGTTCCAGTGCAGATAATTCTTTGAAAGCTAAATACATCTGCTGCCAACTCCAGCCTGATGGCTCTGCTTACACTGTAACAAACCTTCAGCTGTGCTTCTGAACATGACTACGAATGTTTCCATTCACTGAAAGCTAGCAGACAAAGCAAACGTATGAAGTTTGTTTAATACTGGTAATTTTTTTTCTTATTTATGTTCTTGGGAAAGCTGGGTGGCATCTAATGTCACTGGGTATCCATCAGCTGCTATCACCCAGCTTTTCTACAGTACAGACTATCAAACCTGACTACTTATTTAACACTGACTGTCTCACTGAGCCAACTAATTGTTCCTGTGATGTTGTCATTCAGCTTTCCAGCCCTCCTGATTGACATATTGATTGACCATTGGGTACTGCAGAGAAGTTGGGTCACTGACAACCTTTCTTGGATACCTAACAATGGACTGATTGGTTCTCAGTCACCCAGCTTTCCTAAGAACAGAAAAAGGATTTATATTAACAGTATATGTTTCCATACCTAACAATGGAATGATTTGTTCTCAGTCACCCAGCTTTCCTAGCAACAGAAGAAGGATATACAGTATATTAACAGTATATGTTTCCTTACGTAACAATAGACTAATTGGTTCTCAGTCACCCAGCTTTCCTAGGAACAGAAGGATATATATTAAAGGTACATGTTTCCATACCTAACAATAGACTGACTGGTTCTCAGTCACCCAGCTTTCCTAGGAACAGAATAAGGATTTATATTAACAATATATGTTTACATACCTAACAATGGACTGATTGGTTCTCAGTCACCCAGCTTTCCTAGGAACAGAAGAAGGATTTATATGAACAGTATATACTGATTGGTTCTCAGTCACCCAGCTTTCCTAGAAACAGAAGCATTTATATGAACAGTATGTTTCCATACCTAACAATGGACTGATTGAATCTCAGTCACCCAGCTTTCCTAAGAACAGAAAAAGGATTTATATTAACAGTATATGTTTCCATACCTAACAATGGAATGATTTGTTCTCAGTCACCCAGCTTTCCTAGCAACAGAAGAAGGATATACAGTATATTAACAGTATATGTTTCGATACCTAACAATGGACTGGCTGGTTCTCAGTCACCCAGCTTTCCTTGGAACAGAAGCATTTATATGAACAGTATATGTTTCCAAACCTAACAATGTTCTGATTGGTTCTCAGTCACCCAGCTTTCCTAGGAACAGAAGAAGGATTTATATGAACAGTATATACTGATTGGTTCTCAGTCACCCAGCTTTCCTAGGAACAGAAGCATTTATATTAACAGTATATGTTTCCATACCTAACAATGGACTGATTGGTTCTCAGTCACCCAGCTTTCCTAGGAACAGAAGAAGGATATACAGTATATTAACAGTATATGTTTCCATACCTAACAATGTTCTGATTGGTGCTCGGTCACCCAGCTTTCCTAGGAACAGAAGCATTTATATGAACAGTATATGTTTCCATACCTAACAATGTTCTGATTGGTTCTCAGTCACCCAGCTTTCCTAGGAACAGAAGGATTTATATGAACAGTATATACTGATTGGTTCTCAGTCACCCAGCTTTCCTAGGAACAGAAGCATTTATATTAACAGTATATGTTTCCATACCTAACAATGGACTGATTGGTTCTCAGTCACCCAGCTTTCCTAGGAACAGAAGAAGGATATACAGTATATTAACAGTATATGTTTCCATACCTAACAATGTTCTGATTGGTTCTCAGTCACCCAGCTTTCCTAGGAACAGAAGCATTTATATTAACAGTATATGTTTCCATACCTAACAATGGACTGATTGGTTCTCAGTCACCCAGCTTTCCTAGGAACAGAAGAAGGATTTATATTAACAGTATATGTTTTGGAGACATACTCTTTATCCTTCCTGTGATCTGAGTGTTAATCCGGGCCCGGGCGGCCATGTCAGCGGCTCGCAGCCCCCAGCTCTGTGACTCACTGCGGCTTATGTGCGACTTTGTAACATCTGACAATTATTATTAGTGCAGGGATATAGGAAACGCTAAAAATATGGTTATTTCCTTTCCTGTTTTTATGACGCCCTCCCACATCTGCACCATAGTGGTTATGATCTGAATCCTCTCCAATCTCTGCAGAACATCTCACCATCCCACTCTGAAATACTAGAGAATGACCCAGCTTTCCCAGGTCCAGATCGGCAGCACAATAAAGGGGGCAGGAAACGACACAGGCGCTCCATCTCTCCTGTATAATTGCCCCCGTCACTCTTCGTGCCGCTGCCGGATCTGACTGGTTCCCTTATAGCACAGTCCTGGGCCTGATTGTGCAATTGATAAGAGCGTTTCGGTCTAATTTGGGGCGATTTTCGTGCTTTGTGAGGCAGGTGGGACGCCAGGGTTTGGGGTTGGCCTCACTCCAGTCAATTCCTTCATGGAATATTAGTACAGTAAATTCTTTCTCTCGGGCAGAGGACGCTGGAAATGAAATCAGCAGCAATGTTTGCTTTTATGTGGTTACGTTTAATTTCCATGTAAAGGAGAAAAACACGAAAGTCGGAGTCTGGAGCGGAGGGAGAGGCGGCAGGAGCGGCCGCTGATCATAAAAATAGGGGATTGTCCAGAAACGTAACAACAAGTGAATCAGATCCCGAGAACGAGGGGTCACATTACAAATCATTCAGTCATAGCTATTAGGCAACATTGTAATATTCCGTGGATGCAGCCTGCAGTGCAAAGTATGGAGGTGTATATAGATATGTCATGTTACATTAGCCTTAGGGCCAGCGCCGGCGTCAGCACCCGGCGCACCCGGACAAGTGCCGAGGCCCTGGACAGCCGGGGGGGCCCACTCACAGTCGGCAGGGAGTAGACCGCTATGGGGCCCGTGACGGCAACCAATTGATGCTATTCTCTCCTGAGGAAGCTGCAGACACAGCGACAAAACTACCTATAATAATCACTGTCAAGAAATGGATAAACCAATAGTGTAAAAAGAATATAATATGCTTTATACACTCATGGATCACTGTTTCTGCTTTCTAGTTAGTGTTTATCTCACCTTAGTGTTGGATTCACAGCTGCACTGCTCAGTACTGCTGTATAATGTCCTTCAAGTGTGTTATCTCACCTCATCTTCAACTAAACTGCTCATTACTGCTGTCTTCGATGCTAATGTTACTTTCTAGTAAGTGTTTATCTCACCACAGAGCTGGATCTTAAAGGGGTTGTCCAGTCTAAACCCACAAGTCTGCAGTCCCTCTATGTGTCACTCTATGTGACTGCAGATTTGTGAATCATCACATCATACGCCCTGTGTGCTGGGAAGATTTGCCAGTTTTAGCACTAGGAACGGTGGTCATGTTTCAGTGAGTGAGCTGGATTAATAACTACACTGCCCGGCACTGCTGTATACTGTCCTCAATGCTGCAGCGTCTTCCTAGTAAGTGTTTTATCTCACAACAGAGTTGGATTAATAACTACACTACCCGATGCTGTTGTATACTGTCCTCAATGCTGCTGAGTCTTTTTAGTAAGTTGTCACAGTTCCACTGTTCTGAGCATTTTGCATTTGGAATGCTTTTATGATGGCTCTGCTGTGTGGAGCATTTTGCATTTGAAAATGATCTGCTATGTGTCTTGTGCACTTGTGACAGGTTGACTTTCAGCACTAGAGTCCACGCTGGTTTTGGGAGGTGCCTTCACAGATGCGCCTCGTTCCTGGTGATTGCTCTGTTTCTTTACTGGGCTTACTCTGACTGAACTTCACCAGTCGTACTTCCTGTTTGCTCAGTGTACGCTTGGCTCCTGTCTGGTGTAAGTGTTCTGAGCTTGGCTACTTACCTCGGACCTCTTCCTGACCACGTCTGTCTGCTCCCTTGCTCCCTGAACGTTATACATTGCCTCCCGGATTCTGACCTCAGACCTCTTCCTGACCACGTCTCTGTCTGCTCCCTGAACCGTATACGTTACCTCCCGGCTTCTGACTTCAGACCTTTTCCTGACCACGTCTCTGTCTGCTCCATGAACCTTATACGTTACCTCCTGGCTTCTGACCTCGGACCTCTTCCTGACCATGTCTCTGTCTGCTCCCTTGCTCCCTGAACGTTATACGTTGCTTCCTGGCTTCTGACCTCTGACCTCTTCCTGACCACGTCTCTGTCTGCTCCCCGAACCTTATACGTTACCTCCTGGCTTCTGATCTCGGACCTCTTCCTGACTACGTCTCTGTCTGCTCCCCGAACCTTATACGTTACCTCTTGGCTTCTGACCTCGGACCCCTTCCTGACCGCGTCTTTGTCTGTTCCCCGAACCTTATACGTTACCTCCTGGCTTCTGACCTCGGGCCTCTTCCTGACCACATCTCTGTCTGCTCCCTGAACCTTTTACATTACTCCTGGCTTATGATCCTAGATGTCTGACTACCCTTCTATTCATACTGCTCGTAGTGTCTAGCATCATATAAGTGTTTTATCTCACAACAGAGCTGGATTAATAACTACGTTGCGCAGTACTGCTGTATAATCTCCTCAAGGCTGCCTCTTTCTAGTAAGTGTTTTATCCCACAACACCGCAGTATAAATAAATACACTGCCCAGCACTGCTGTATAATGTCCGCAATGCTGCTGCTGAATTCTAGTAAGGGTTTTATCTCACCCTGTGTTGTATTTATAAATACCAGCTGAGTAACATCTTCCATGCTTCTGCACACATGCTGCATAGAGACAGGAGATCAGAAATCCCTCATGTCTGTGTATGGAGACATCACAGCAGCTCGTCTCCACCCACCAGCTCAGAGACAACTTAAAAATATAAACAATCTGCAGAGGAGAAAACTAGTGAAAAATGCTGGCTACAAGTCCCATAATGTCCAGAAATATTGTTCTCCCTCAGGCACGCACACATTATAACTTTTCTGAACTTTTGGTAGCAGAATTTACTTTTGCAGACTTAAAAAGCAAGTCATCAACCAGTGGCCCAGTGGCCTAATGGATAAGGCGCCAGCCTCCGGAGCTGGAGATTGTGGGTTCAAGTCCCATCTGGGTCGCAAATTTTTGGAACATGTAATATTTCTGAAAAATTTCCGCTATTGAAATAAAAATAAGTTACATGTTTGTTCCTTGTCGTTTATGTTTGTGAATATTTAGAAAAGTTTCAGCCACGCCCCAAAATAAGCCCCGCCCCCAATGAGGAAGATTCATTGGCAATGTTATACATGTTTTATTATTTTTCCTCTGAATACATTGTAGAATAAGCAGCACAGAGTATTTCAGGAGAGGAATAATCTTGTGGAAGGCCATCCAGCAGCACAGAGTATTTCAGGAGAGGAATAATCTTGTGGAGGGCCATCCAGCAGCACAGAGTATTTCAGAGGAGGAATAATCTTGTGGAAGGCCATCCAGCAGCACAGAGTATTTCAGGAGAGGAATAATCTTGTGGAGGGCCATCCAGCAGCACAGAGTATTTCAGAGGAGGAATAATCTTGTGGAAGGCCATCCAGCAGCACAGAGTATTTCAGAGGAGGAATAATCTTGTGGAAGGCCATCCAGCAGCACAGAGTATTTCAGGGGAGGAATAATCTTGTGGAGGGCCATCCAGCAGCACAGAGTATTTCAGAGGAGGAATAATCTTGTGGAAGGCCATCCAGCAGCACAGAGTATTTCAGAGGAGGAATAATCTTGTGGAAGGCCATCCAGCAGCACAGAGTATTTCAGGAGAGGAATAATCTTGTGGAGGGCCATCTAGCAGCACAGAGTATTTCAGGGAAGGAATAATCTTGTGGAGGGCCATCTAGCAGCACAGAGTATTTCAGGAGAGGAATAATCTTGTGGAAGGCCATCCAGCAGCACAGAGTATTTCAGGAGAGGAATAATCTTGTGGAAGGCCATCCAGCAGCACAGAGTATTTCAGGAGAGGAATAATCTTGTGGAAGGCCATCCAGCAGCACAGAGTATTTCAGGAGAGGAATAATCTTGTGGAAGGCCATCCAGCAGCACAGAGTATTTCAGGAGAGGAATAATCTTGTGGAGGGCCATCCAGCAGCACAGAGTATTTCAGGAGAGGAATAATCTTGTGGAAAGCCATCCAGCAGCACAGAGTATTTCAGGAGAGGAATCATCTTGTGGAAGGCCATCCAGCAGCACAGAGTATTTCAGGAGAGGAATAATCTTGTGGAAGGCCATTCAGCAGCACAGAGTATTTGAGGAGAGGAATAATCTTGTGGAAGGCCATCCAGCAGCACAGAGTATTTCAGGGGAGGATTAATCTTGTGGAAGACCGTCCAGCAGCACAGAGTATTTCAGGAGAGGAATAATCTTGTGGAAAGCCATCGAGCAGCACAGAGTATTTCAGGAGAGGAATCATCTTGTGGAAAGCCATCCAGCAGCACAGAGAATTTCAGGAGAGGAATAATCTTGTGGAAGGCCATCCAGCAGCACAGAGTATTTCAGGAGAAGAATAATCTTGTGGAAGGCCATCCAGCAGCACAGAGTATTTCAGGATATATGTTTGCCAAACTTGTGGGAGGTCCAGACACTGAGAATTACATAGAAGAAGAAAGTCCAGCAGCACAGAGTATTTTAGGAAATAGGTTATTAGAACTGTAATGTGCTCAGCTCTTTGAGGGGTTGTCACGCAGCTTTCCTTGGCTCCTGAGCGGCAGATCGACCCTGTTAAACACTGATTCATCACTCTAAATAACTAATTTGGAATGTCTGGATCCCGGTAAAGCTGGGTGACCCAACTGAAGAAGCAATAATGGCAGCTGGTTGGTTGTATCAGTATTAGATATTAAAAGCTCATGATTTGCATGGAAAGTAAATCTCGCCATCGACCGGCTTCTTCTTGTGCAGATTTTTCAGGCAAGGTAAATAGATATTTTCTTTTCGCCTTTAATTTCTTCCATCTGCAATTTCCCCGGTCCAAAAAGTGGGGGAGAGCGGATAAATAAGACATAAACCACAATCTATGGAGCCCTGTGTGTGTGACCTGAGGGAACCGGACTCGGTGCCAGCGCTCGTGTAGACGGCAGTCAGAACCTCTGCCAGTCACTCACGGATGTGTCACAGACCGAGCGCCAGGAGCCACGCTGCTCCGCAAAGTGGGCGAGCGCTGCCAAACACTGAAAACCCGGGAAAAAGTCCCCCGTCCAACAGGAAATGTGCGCAGGTTATTAATGGTATCACTCCCACTATCTGCAGAAGTGATTCATGGGCATGAAGAGACGACTAATGCTAAAGTAGAAAAATATTATTTAGAATGAAAACCGGAGGAAAACTGAAGTAACCAGAAAAAGCCGATCACTGCAGTCTCCACCCGGCCACTGCCCACCTGTTCTCACTTAATGGGTCCAACATTCTGTGCTGATAAACCTCGTACTACATCCATAGAGCAGTCACAGCTCTGCTATTCCAATATAACGCTCTAAAATGTCATTATAGATCAAGAGCTGTAAGTCTGTCCACTAGAGGGAGCTCCCTGTATACAGAGATACATAAGATTCTGTCTGCAGCCACCACTAGAGGGAGCTCCCTGTATACAGAGATACATGATAAGAATCTGTCTGCAGCCACCACTAGGGGGAGTTCCCTGTATACAGAGATACATGATAAGATTCTGTCTGCAGCCACCACTAGGGGGGGCTCCCTGTATACAGAGATACATGATAAGATTCTGTCTGCAGCCACCACTAGGGGGAGCTCCCTGTATACAGAGATACATGATATGATAAGAATCTGTCTGCAGCCACCACTAGGGGGAGCTTCCTGTATACAGAGATACATGATAAGAGCCTGTCTGCAGCCGCCACTAGGGGGAGCTCCCTGTATACAGAGATACATAAGATTCTGTCTGCAGTCACCACTAGGGGGAGCTCCCTGTATACAGAGATACATGATAAGATTCTGTCTCCAGCCACCACTAGAGGGAGCTCCCTGTATACAGAGATACATGATAAGAGCCTGTCTGCAGCCACCACTAGGGGGAGCTTCCTGTATACAGAGATACATAAGATTCTGTCTGCAGTCACCACTAGGGGGAGCTCCCTGTATACAGAGATACATGATAAGATTCTGTCTCCAGCCACCACTAGAGGGAGCTCCCTGTATACAGAGATACATGATAAGATTCTGTCTGCAGCCACCACTAGGGGGAGCTCCCTGTATACAGAGATACATGATAATACTCTGTCTGCAGCCACCACTATGGGGAGCTCCCTGTATACAGAGATACATGATAAGATTCTGTCTGCAGCCACCACTAGGGGGAGCTCCCTGTATACAGAGATACATGATAAGATTCTGTCTGCAGCCACCACTATGGGGAGCTCCCTGTATACAGAGATACATGATAAGATTCTGTCTGCAGCCACCACTAGGGGGAGCCCCCTGTATACAGAGATACATGATCAGATTCTGTCTGCAGCCACCACTAGGGGGAGCTCCCTGTATACAGAGACACATGATCAGATTCTGCCTGCAGCCACCACTAGGGGGAGCTCCCTGTATACAGAGATACATGATAAGATTCTGTCTGCAGCCACCACTAGGGGGAGCTCCCTGTATACAGAGATACATGATAAGATTCTGTCTGCAGCCACCACTAGAGGGAGCCCCCTGTATACAGAGATACATGATAAGGTTCTGTCTGCAGCCACCACTAGGGGGAGCCCCCTGTATACAGAGATACATGATAAGGTTCTGTCTGCAGCCACCACTAGGGGGAGCCCCCTGTATACAGAGATACATGATAAGGTTCTGTCTGCAGCCACCACTAGGGGGAGCTCCCTGTATACAGGGGTACATGATGAGATTCTAAACGACATAGTGAAGAAGCACACTGTAAGCACTAAGCTTTGTACAAATATTGAATATGTGACATTTGGACTGCATTGCTGCCTTATAGATATACTTATAAAATACCTATCTATATACATATCTATGACAAGGCAACCAACAGCAAATATACACCGGTGATCTGATGGGTGATGGTATATACAGTATATACGCCGGTGATCTGATGGGTGTTGGTATATATATATATATATACGCTGGTGATCTGATGGGTGATGGTGTATATATATATATATATATATATATATATGCCGGTGATCTGATGGGTGATGGTATATAATATATATATACGCTGGTGATCTGATGGGTGATGGTGTATATATATATATATATATATATATATATACATACCGGTGATCTGATGGGTGATGGTATATACAGTATATACGCCGGTGATCTGATGGGTGATGGTATATACAGTATATCCACCGGTGATCTGATGGGTGTTGGTATATATATATATATATATACTAGAAGGTGGCCCGATTCTACGCATCGGGTATTCTAGAATTTACGTATTGTGTAGTTCATGTATGATTTTTGTTATATATATATATATGTTGTGTGTAGTTACCAAGTGTTTGTGTAGGCGCTGTACATGTTCTGGGTGTTGTCTGGGTGTGACGGGGGTGAGAGCGGTGTTGTATGTGTGTTGCGTTGTTTGTGGAGCGCTGTGTGTTTGTAGCGTTGTGTGTTGCGCGGTTTGTGTGTGTGTGGTGTGTTTTGGGGGGAGGTATGTTTTGTGCAATGTGTGTGTTGTGCGGTATGTGCGTATATTTGTGTGTGCCGCGGTGTTTGTGTGCAACGTTGTCTGTGTGTGTAGGTGTCTGTGTAGGGCAGTTGTTTGTGGTTCCCAGTGTGTGTGTGTGTGTGGTGTGTTGTGCACTTCCCATCGTGCTCCATCCGCCATGCTGCGCACTCCCAAACGTGCACCATCCGCCATGCTGCGCACTCCCAAACGTGCACCATCCGCCATGCTGCGCACTCCCAAACGTGCTCCATCCGCCAGGCTGCGCACTCCCAAACGTGCTCCATCCGCCATGCTTCGCACTCCCAAACGTGCTCCATCCGCCATGCTGCGCACTCCCAAACGTGCTCCATCCGCCATGCTGCGCACTCCCAAACGTGCTCCATCCGCCATGCTGCGCACTCCCAAACGTGCTCCATCCGCCATGCTGCGCACTCCCAAACGTGCTCCATCCGCCATGCTGCGCACTCCCAAACGTGCTCCATCCGCCATGCTGCGCACTCCCAAACGTGCTCCATCCGCCATGCTGCGCACTCCCAAACGTGCTCCATCCGCCATGCTGCGCACTCCCAAACGTGCTCCATCCGCCATGCTGCGCACTCCCAAACGTGCTCCATCCGCCATGCTGCGCACTCCCAAACGTGCTCCATCCGCCATGCTGCGCACTCCCAAACGTGCTCCATCCGCCATGCTGCGCACTCCCAAACGTGCTCCATCCGCCATGCTGCGCACTCCCAAACGTGCTCCATCCCCCATGCTGCGCACTCCCAAACGTGCTCCATTCCCCATGCTGCGCACTCCCAAACGTGCTCCATCCCCCATGCTGCGCACCCCTCATTGTAATCCATCCCCCATGCTGCACCAGCATCAGCCTCTCTACCCGCAGCATCAGCCTTCTGTCCCCAGCATCAGCCCGTCTCTGTCCCCAGCCTCAGCCCCTCTCTGTCCCCAGCCTCAGCCCCTCTCTGTCCCCAGCCTCAGCCCCTCTCTGTCCCCAGCCTCAGCCCCTCTCTGTCCCCAGCCTCAGCCCCTCTCTGTCCCCAGCCTCAGCCCCTCTCTGTCCCCAGCCTCAGCCCCTCTCTGTCCCCAGCCTCAGCCCTTCTCTGTCCCCAGCCTCAGCCCCTCTCTGTCCCCAGCCTCAGCCCCTCTCTGTCCCCAGCCTCAGCCCCTCTCTGTCCCCAGCCTCAGCCCCTCTCTGTCCCCAGCCTCAGCCCCTCTCTGTCCCGAGCCTCAGCCCCTCTCTGTCCCCTCCTCTGGCGACACTCACACACACGATCGCATCCACTCACACACACGATCGCATACACTCACACACACCCGATCCCGACACTCACACACACGATCGCATCCACTCACACACACGATCGCATCCACTCACACACACGATCGCATCCACTCACACACACCCGATCCCGACACACACACACCCGATCGCATACACTCACACACACAGACACTGACGATATCGCACATACGCGCTCACAGTCACAACATCCGGAGATACCACATGCTTCTGGCCATGTGATCCTCCGTCAGGTCCTGGAAGGTCACAACAGCACAGTATCGAGGCCGAGAAGCAAGGGATATCGCCGGATGCTGTGAGTGTGTGGATGCGATGTGATGTGTGTGTGAGGTGTGTGTGAGAGTGAGTGTGAGTGTGAGCTGATGTGTGTGTGTGTGTGTGTGTGCGTGTGGATCTTCCGCCGCTACAGGACCTCGATTTGCTTGTAACCATGCCAACGTATCCCGTCCCCCGCTCGCACGGGAGCCCACACCACTCCCGTGCGAGCGGGGGATGGGGGATGGGGGGGGGGGGGGAGTACAGTACTCACCCCCCTTAACAGCCGTGTCAGTTCGGGGAATGCGCGGGGGGGGAGAGGGGGGGGGGGGGGGGTACAGTACTCACCTCCGTGACAGCCCTGTCAGTTCGGGGAATGCGCGGGGGGGGGGTGGGCGGGGCCAGAGCTAACGTGCGTTGCGTGAGGGGGGCGGGGCGTGGCGTGGCCGAATTGCCAATGCCTGCAGGGTGCCGGGGCGAGAGGCCAATCTGTGGGGGGGGCGGAGGCTGGGCGAGCGGCTGGCCAATCCGTGTGGGGGCGCAGCCTGGGCGAGCGGCCAATCGGTGTGGGGGGGCGGGGCCATGGCGAGCCCAGCGGCCAATCAGCTTTGTGTCACCGTAAGGACATGTCACGGTGACACTGTCACGGTGACACAATTTTGGAGCATGACAGACAGACAGACAGACAGAATAAGGCAATTATATATATAGATACGCCGGTGATCTGATGGGTGATGGTATATACAGTATATATGTGGCGCCCCTGACCTGGTCAGGCACCACTGAGTACTGCACCCATGCTGGGGACAGTACAAAACAGGTAATCCAGAAGGCTGACCGAGGTGTGACTACACAGGCGCATAGTGATCAGGTCTCACACATTTACCTTTGAGAGGACCCCTGGGGATCCCAGGAGGGGGCGAAGCCTCCATCTCCACTCGAGGGGTGTGGTAGAGAGCCTGGTTGCTAGGTGACGTAGGCAAGAACAGGAGAGGAGGGAAGAGTGAGCCGAGGACAGTTGAGTGGTGAAGTTCAGGGAGGGCAGAAGCAGACCCTGTAGCTCTGCACAATTCTGACAACGTACGCGCAGTGACTACCGACGGGGGAGAACGGTCACTTGGTAGTGCTGCCCGAAATCCACACACGGCTAAAGAGAGAGCAACGGAGTGGAAAGTAAGGAGACTGTCAGGGAGATACCAGGCCCAAACGGGTAACAGGTCCCAGTGCAGGGATAGATCCACCTGTCCTTTGCCAAACCTGCATGAGGGGGCACTTTACACCCCCAAGACAACACCACAGAGTCCGCAGCCACGTAGCCAAAGTGAGGGCCCATAGCTCACAGGAGGCAAGCAGCCGGAGTGACCTGGTCCAGGCTACAAGCAAACGGGCCAAAAGAAGGGGAGAGAGGCACCAGCAACTTCCCTGGGCGACCCCAGCAGGGCTTCAAGCAGGGGTTACCCCAAAACACAACAGGCTAAGGAAGGCGAGTTGGTAGCCACCCTCACCAGTCAGCCTGAAGGACACCTGGTTCCAGCCTGGTTCATCCCAGCTACGCCCGGGTTACTCACCCTGCCACCATCAGTGAGTAAAAACCCCTGAAAGACATCCTGCTTGTGCGTGTGAGTCATTCTGCGACTTGTAGTTCCACACACCTACATGGGACCCTGGGGCATGCCTCACTCTCAGGAGGCTATTACAACTGACTGCACCTACTATCAGCCCCAGGCACCACTAACCTGCAGTGGCGGTCTCCACTGACCGCAATTCTGAGAGTGGCGTCACGACAATCAAAATAGAGGATTTCCTACCTGTGACAAGATCCAGCCGCGTGGAGTCCCTGAAGGTAATGCGCCGCTGCACCGACACCGAGCCTCGGGGCCTCACCCATCTGGCGTCACGAACAGGATAAGGACTAGACCTGTTCAGACAGGTGACCATGTGCCTGGGCGGTCCGCTTGGAAAATTGGAAGCGCCGCCATATTGCCACCATGAAAAGCGCGCTGAAAAACAACAGCAGCCCGCGCTGGGAGAAGTTACCGCCCACGAAGAGGTGTGGCTACCCAGAGATCCCCTGAAGGGTCCTGGCCTCGCGAGTGTTGAGGGCGGAGGCGTTCAGAGACGTCGGGAAAGAAAGGGAGCCAGAAGCCTGCTACTAGAAGAAGGAGACGCAGAGGAAATGGCGTCTGAACGCAGAGACCCAGAACCAGGCTCCGCTGCCTGGTGGTATCGGGAACTTGCCCAGTTTTGCGACCAACTGGAGGCCAGGGTCGTATGGCAGATCAGCGAGGGACGTACGGAGCTTCTGGAGATGGCTGCAGCGGTTCAGGCCTATGAGAGGGGAACCGCACGACGAGTGCCAGACCGAGCGGCGACGACTCAGACCCCGATGATGTTACCGATGGGTGAGTCCTGTGTTACCCCTGTCAGCGCGAGTGCCCCGACCCCTGCTGCCATGCCCGCGGTCCCTGGAGAGATGCCCGGCGCGGCGACGCTGAATCAGGCCACAGCCACGCCAGGTGCGGCCCGCCGAGCCCAGGCCGCCGCAACGATGCCCAGCCCGGCCCGCAAAGATCCGGCTGCCACCGCGACCCTCCTCCACACCGCAGGTGCGGCCCGCCAAGGACCGGCTGCAGCTGCGACGCCAATCCAGGCTGCAGAAGCGCCCAGCCCGGCCCGCACAGATCCCATCGCAGCTGCGACGCCAATCCAGGCCGCCGCAGCGATGCCCTGCTCGGCCCGCCAAGACCAGGCCGCTGCCACGCCAGGCTCGGCCCGCCAAGACCAGGCCGCTGCCACGCCAGGCTCGGCCCGCCAAGACCAGGCCGCTGCCACGCCAGGCTCGGCCCGCCAAGACAAGACTGTACAATTATTTACCCCGGCCTGCCAGGTCAGAGCAGACACCGCTCCCCAGCCCAAGGAAGTCCCTGCTAGGAAGTCCCTGCTGGGGGAGGACCCCGAATACTGGAGGCTGAAGGCTGAGCTAGAGGCCCACTTCCCAAAGGAGATGGTGGACCGGTATCTGCTCCCTCCGCATACTCACAGGAAGACTCCTGCAACATTCATGCCAAAGGGTCCCCCGCCCTGGCCTGCTGATGAAAATCCATCCCTAGCGCTGCCACAAGAGGAGTGCCCAGAAGAACTAAGGGGGAGGGGAGGCCAGGAAGCTGAGAAGCTGACCCCAGAGCCCTCAGCAGTGGATGTAGCACCAGTCCAAGAGCCAGAGATGCTGCCGTACTCCCGCTGGGATGAAGAGGGCCCGACATCCTCCGCTGAGGAAGATTTGTCCAGATACCTCACCTGGGAGCCTGCAAGCGGTGAGGTGGCAGCCAGGCAGGACCCAGCCCGCAGGACACGGCGCCGCAGCAGGACAAGGGATCCACCTGCACAGCAGTCTCCCGAGGAGAAGGACGAGGTCACGGCCAGAGACTTAGAGGAAAAGCGGTCCTTGAGAAGGGCCAAATCGCAGGTCAGAGGCCCACTTTGTCGAGGAGTTGTAGAAGACTTCAGTCTAAGGTCTGGATATGGCTTTATAGTAGCACCTGGTGTAAAAGAGGGCATCTTTGTGAACAGAAGGGATGTTAGAGCACATTTACCTAGAGGACATCCAGGAAGAAACCTACAGATAGGAGACCCAGTAGAATTTACAAAACACCAAGGAGAACGCGGATGGTACGCACTAGATGTCACACCCTGCCCCAGAAATCCCTACAGTAAACCTGCTATCTCAACAACAGAAGATGAGGATACAGAAAAAGAAACAGACGACAGAAACATAGAAAATGTCAGGTGCCAAAGCCCAATAGGCAAAAGCCCTGGTGGAATGGAGTAGAGAAAAGTAAAGAAAACTACAGCAGTTTGAAAAGTTTTGCAACGTTCAAGTTTAAGCACGTGCCCACATGAACTTGTGTGAGAAACCCTTTTTGCACTTTAACCCATGAACCTTAAGGCTATGAACTGGCTATAGCCACAAACTCTCGCAGTGTTTATAGTTACCCCAGAGGTACAACCACTACCAGGGAGCACGCCTGTTTATGGGGCCTGGCTCTCCACCACAAAGAGGGTACCTGGTCAGCACCAACTGTGGAGGCCGCCTCTACATCCTGCCAGAAGAGGCTGAAGGCGCGGCTCCACCAGGCCAGGTATACCCTGAAACCACCAGACCATGAAAGCCGCCTCTACATCCTGCCAGAAGTGGCTGAAGGCGCGGCCAACGGGAGAGGCAGATGGGAAGAAAGGTCTGGGGAAGCTGATGGCCCAGACCTGGTTACCAAAAGAAACCGGTGACCTGCCGCCTGAGAGGGTTTAGGGTGGGTTAACGGACTTGTGGGTGGAGGGTGGTGATGTATGGTACCTGATGGTTTTAAAACGTTTTACCATGTTTTACTGTTTTACGCATTTTAAAATGTTGTCTTGCAGCCCGGGGACGTGCTGGTGATAACTAAGGGGGAATGTGGCGCCCCTGACCTGGTCAGGCACCACTGAGTACTGCACCCATGCTGGGGACAGTACAAAACAGGTAATCCAGAAGGCTGACCGAGGTGTGACTACACAGGCGCATAGTGATCAGGTCTCACACATTTACCTTTGAGAGGACCCCTGGGGATCCCAGGAGGGGGCGAAGCCTCCATCTCCACTCGAGGGGTGTGGTGGAGAGCCTGGTTGCTAGGTGACGTAGGCAAGAACAGGAGAGGAGGGAAGAGTGAGCCGAACACAGTTGAGTGGTGAAGTTCAGGGAGGGCAGAAGCAGACCCTGTAGCTCTACACAATTCTGACAACGTACGCGCAGTGACTACCGACGGGGGAGAACGGTCACTTGGTAGTGCTGCCCGAAATCCACACACGGCTAAAGAGAGAGCAACGGAGTGGAAAGTAAGGAGACTGTCAGGGAGATACCAGGCCCAAACGGGTAACAGGTCCCAGTGCAGGGATAGATCCACCTGTCCTTTGCCAAACCTGCATGAGGGGGCACTTTACACCCCCAAGACAACACCACAGAGTCCGCAGCCACGTAGCCAAAGTGAGGGCCCATAGCTCACAGGAGGCAAGCAGCCGGAGTGACCTGGTCCAGGCTACAAGCAAACGGGCCAAAAGAAGGGGAGAGAGGCACCAGCAACTTCCCTGGGCGACCCCAGCAGGGCTTCAAGCAGGGGTTACCCCAAAACACAACGGGCTAAGGAAGGCAAGTTGGTAGCCACCCTCACCAGTCAGCCTGAAGGACACCTGGTTCCAGCCTGGTTCATCCCAGCTACGCCCGGGTTACTCACCCTGCCACCATCAGTGAGTAAAAACCCCTGAAAGACATCCTGCTTGTGCGTGTGAGTCATTCTGCGACTTGTAGTTCCACACACCTACACGGGACCCTGGGGCATGCCTCACTCTCAGGAGGCTATTACAACTGACTGCACCTACTATCAGCCCCAGGCACCCCTGACCTGCAGTGGCGGTCTCCACTGACCGCAATTCTGAGAGTGGCGTCACGACAATCAAAATAGAGGATTTCCTACCTGTGACAAGATCCAGCCGCGTGGAGTCCCTGAAGGTAATGCGCCGCTGCACCGACACCGAGCCTCGGGGCCTCACATATACACCGGTGATCTGATGGGTGTTGGTATATATATATATACGCCGGTGATCTGATGGGTGATGGTATATACAGTATATACACCGGTGATCTGATGGGTGTTGGTATATATATATATATACGCCGGTGATCTGATGGGTGATGGTATATACAGTATACACGCCGGTGATCTGATGGGTGATGGTATATACAGTATATACGCCAGTAATTACAGCACATTATATGCTCTGTCCGGCAGATGTGTTATATGTGACTTCTGATCTCAGTAGGAAGTCCGTGAATTGCTGACATTGGGAAATCTGACATTTCTGTGTGTTGTGTAACATGTATAGGGATGAATGTTCCGTGCGCTGCATTTACCTCGTGTTTATATGTGAAGAGAACAGAACGTGATTCATTCCGGGGTAAACAGAACATTCAGATGCCAAAAGTTATGGGTCAGAGCGGAGCTAACATTGGGGTGATGGGTTTGTGCATTTTAATGACTGCAACCATTAGATGTTCAAAGTCATATACAAAAAGCAGATGTTATGTCATTAACATACAAACTGCCCCAAAAGAGACTGTTCTGTTGTTGCTGTTTATTATGGTCACTGTAAGCTGCATTACATAAAGATTAGATAACCAGGTAATGTATCAGCATCAGCTTATCATCTATTACTGCTGACAACCAGCCTGTATACCATGTGTGCCAGGTTGTCAGCCACGCCCCCTGGTGATGGCATCACTGATACAGTTAAGTCCAAAAATATTTGGATGGTGACACAAGTTTTGTCAATTTAGCTGTTCCCAAAACATATTCAAGACCCAGGTGTAATCTAATATATAAAGCTGAGTGTGTGTGTATATATATATATATATATGTGTGTGTGTCCGCTAAAGGAATCTGTACCGTCGCATTTACAATCATACAATCACAAAATTTTGCACAGATGCCCCATGTGACTCAAGGGGAGTCATAGACTATATTTTGACGGGAAAATTTAACCCAGCGCTTCACAGTTACTCTAGAAAAAACTGCCATTAAACTGAATGGAGGTGTGAGCTACAGGCTATTAATAGCAACTGTCAGTGGTTGCTATAGGAACAAAATAAACTGTTAGTATAAGAAGCTTATGTGTGAGGTAATGAGATGTGTCAGTGGGGAGACGGATAGAGACAGACAGAAAGAGACAGAGACAGACAGAGAGAGACAGAGAGAGGGAGACAGGGAAACAGAGGACAGACAGATAGGGAAAGAGACAGAGAGAGAGAGACAGACAGTCAAAGACACAGACAGAGGCAGACAGACAGACAAACGGGACAAGAAGCAGAGAGACAGACAGAGACAGACAGGGAAAGAAACAGAGACAAGGAAAGAGACAAGGAAAGAGACAAGGAAAGAGACAAGGAAAGAGACAAGGAAAGAGACAAGGAAAGAGACAAGGAAAGAGATAGGGAAAGAGACAGAGACAAGGAAAAAGACAGGGAAAGAGACAGAGACAAGGAAAAAGACAGGGAAAGAGACAGACAAGGAAAGAGACAGGGAAAGAGACAGAGACAGACGAAGAAAGAGACAGAGATAGACGGGGAAAGAGACAGACGGTGAAAGAGATTGACAGACACAGAGATAAAGACAGACAGACACATAGAGAAAGACAGAGAGACTAATACAGAGACAGAGACAGACGACCATAGACAGACAGACAGATGGACAGACAGAGACAGACGGACAGAGACAGACGAAGATGGGAGACAGACAGAAAGAGAGTTACTATCCCAGGCAACGCCCGGGTACTACAGCTAGTATATATATATATATATATATATATATATATAATGTAATGAAGGGCTGGTTAGGCAGAGTATTTAGTAATAAATATACAAATGCTGGTGGGTTGGGGGGCATGGGGGACCAATGTCAGGTTCACTTGATCACTTGAAAGTGTAGACTCTCACCTTTAGTTTTAGGATATTCAGAACCCAATTGGAATAAGGGTTTAGGAATTACAGCTCTTTAATATATAGCAGATTTTTTACAAATGTAATTTAACAATTATCTCAAAAGCTCTTTAATGTGCTGAATGGACTATTCCCTCATTAATCCATCACCAATTAAGATAATAAAAGGTCTGGAGCTGATTCCAGGTGCGGCATTTGCATTTGGAAGCTGATTCTGTGAGCGCACAACATGCAGTAAAACTCTCAATGGAAGAGAAACAGACCATCAGTAGTCTGAAAAAAAGAAGAAATCCATCATAGAGATAGCAGAAATGTGAGGAGCGACCAAATCAACAGTTTCGTACATCTGCAAAAGAAAAGATAGCACTGGTGAGCTGGTAACTCAAAAACGCCTGGATATTCACGGAAGACAACACTGGTGGATCATCGCTGAATTCCTTCCATGGTGAAGAAAATGCCTTCACAGCATCCACCCAAGTGAAGAACACTCTCCAGGCAGTCTGTGTTTAAGTATCTAAGTCCTCCATAAAGAGAAGACTTCATAAGATCAGATACAGAGGGGTCACCACAAGGTGCAAACCATTAATCAGCCTTAAAAATAGAAAGACCAGATTAGACTTTGCCCCAAAAAAACATCTAAAGAAGTCGCCCAGCTCTGGAAAAGCAGAAGAGGACAGGTGAGACTAAGATCAACCTGTACCAGAATGATGGGGAAAAGAAAGTCTGAAGGAGGCTTGGAACGACTCCGGATCCAAAGCACAGCACGTCCTCTGTAACATATGGCTGAGGCAGTGTGATGGCCGGGCATGCAGGGCTCCTAATGGCCATAGGGCACTAGTGGTTATTGATGATGTGACTGAAGACAGAAGCAGCCGGATGAATTCTGCAATGTACAGGGCGAGACTTTCTGCTCAGAGTCAACCAAATGCAGGAAGGTTGATTGGACGGCGCTTTACAGACAGATGGACAATGACCCAAAACATCCTGCGAAAGCAAAGAAGAGGAATATTCTGCAATGGCTGAGTCTTCACCAGATCTCTTCCGCATCGAGCTGCATCTCACATGATTAAGACAAGACATAAGACAGATACAAGCAACTGAAGTCACCGCAGTAAAAGGCGGCAAAGCCTCCCTTAGGAAGAAACCAGCGATGGTGACGTCCATGGATTCCAGACTTCAGGCCGTCATTGCTACAAAGGATTCTCTACAAAGGATCAAAAAGGAACAATTTATGGTAAAGTTAATTTATCCAATTATTTTTGAGCCCCTGAAATGAGGAGACTTTGTAGAAAAATGGCTGCAAATTCCTAAACATTTCCTAAGATATTTATATTTAACCCCTGAAAGTCTCCACTTCAATTGCACATCATTTGTTTCTTTTTAAATAAAAATTAGTGTCCTGCAGAGCTGAAATCACAAAGCTGAAATATTTCTGGACGTAATTGTAAAATATAATAACATTTCTATTTTAGTCCATGAGAGATGAGCTTGGTCGTCCCTGTAAATCTGCTGAACATAACTTATACATATAACATATTCCAATATCAGCGCTTTAAGAACCTGTGACTTTCCAAGCATTTCCTCCACCTTCGCCCCCATCAGTGTCATTACAGGGTCTGCGGCCAATTAAGGACCATATGTGGTTTATGTCTGAGATTTCCTCCAGAAGGGAAGGAAGTGTAAAGACTGAGGTAAGATCTGAATGATCGGGAGGAAAACATGAAGGGGTTGGAGGTGGACGTTCATTATAAATACCCCTCTCATCCAGACATTTCCTCACCAGTCCCAGCGGAGACCCAGACTGGTGAGTATTATACACTAGAGAGCATAATCTTATACACTATTCTCATAATATTATACACTATTCTCATAATAACATTAACTGCTGTTAGGTGACAGTGATATTTCCAATAAAAGAGATGTACTGGCTCAGTAGTTACGTGCACTGACCCTAGATCCAGAATCACTTTAGTTATCTGATCAGTTATATTGACTATTTCCAGAGTCTTCCAAAATAGCAGACATCTCTATTATTATGTGATGTGTCTGATGTAGAGGAGGAGCTGGTTCAGTGGTTACGTGCACTGACCCTAGATCCAGAATCACTTTAGTTATCTGATCAGTTATATTGATTATTTCCAGAGTCTTCCAAAATAGCAGACATCTCTATTATTATGTGATGTGTCTGATAATGTAGATGAGAAGCTGGCTCAGTGGTTATGTGCACTGACCCTAGATCCAGAACCACTTTAGTTATCTGATCAGTTATATTGATTATTTCCAGAGTCTTCCAAAATAGCAGACATCTCTATTATTATGTGATGTGTCTGATAATGTAGAGGAGAAGCTGGTTCAGTGGTTACGTGCACTGACCCTAGATCCAGAATCACTTTAGTTATCTGATAAGTTATATTGATTATTTCCAGAGTCTACCAAAATAGCAGACATCTCTACTATGTGATGTGTCTGATAATATAGATGAGAAGCTGGCTCAGTGGTTACATGCATTGACCCTAGCCAGAATAGCTTTAGTTATCTGATCAGTTATATTAATTATTTCCAGAGTATTCCATAATTGCAGACATATCTATTATTATGCAATGTGTCTGATAATGTAGAGGAGAAGCTGACTCAGTGGTTACATGCACTGACCCTAGATCCAGAATCACTTTAGTTATCTGATCAAATATATTGATTATTTCCAGAGTCTACCAAAATAGCAGACATCTCTACTATGTGATGTGTCTGATAATATAGATGAGAAGCTGGCTCAGTGGTTACGTGCATTGACCCTAGCCAGAATAGCTTTAGTTATCTGATCAGTTATATTAATTATTTCCAGAGTATTCCATAATAGCAGACATATCTATTATTATGCAATGTGTCTGATAATGTAGAGGAGAAGCTGACTCAGTGGTTACATGCACTGACCCTAGATCCAGAATCACTTTAGTTATATGATCAGTTATATTGATTTTTTCAGCAGACATCTCTACTATTTGATGTGCCTGATAATGTAGATGATAAGCTGGCTCAGTGGCTATGTGCACTGACCCTAGATCCAGAATCACTTTAGTTATCTGATCCGTTATATTGATTATCTCCAGAGTCTTCCATAATATCAGACATATCTATTATTATGTCACAAGTCTGATAATGTAGATGGGAAGATGGCTCAGTGGTTACATGCACCTGATAACATCTGAAATCTTGTAGCCAATATTTAAGCTATTGATAATTTATTCTTTTAGTCTTATTAATATATTGAGGCGAGCCAGGTATGAGGCAGATGAGACCTCTGTGATTTGGGGAAGGGGAGAATCATATGTAAAAAAAATGACGTTTCTACAGGACAGACAAAAATATCCAGAGGGAGAAGGTCCCAGTAAATTGGATGTAAAGTGCAATTTCCTGCTCTGGAAATTGTGGACTTGAGCATCAGGTAGAATGGATATGAATGTAGCCGAGGCGGTTCCGCACCCCGAGGGGCTGAATTCATATCCATAGACAGGTTGGGTTTAACCATTTCATTACCAGCATGCTTTTGTTTATAAAATAAAGGCAGTTTATAATGAGAAGGAAACTTCTAAGGCCAATTTGTTATGTCGTTTGCACTTTTTGGTGTTGTTTACATGTCTTTTATTATTTTTTGTTATATTTGCGTCTTTTTGTGCTTTTGTTTTTTTGTGGTTTATTGATTCATCAATTGTGACTTTTGCCTGAAATTTTGGTGCATTTTTTTTTTTTGCAGAATATTTAAAAACAAAAATAAATATTTTTTTTAAAATTATTTTGCACAAACTTTATGAACCGTGTGCCCATTTTTGTGCAAAAAAAAGTCAGTGGAAAAAAGAAAAGTGACGTAAAGAAAACCCAAATGATGAATCGGACCTTCAGGGTACCTTTTTTTTTCACCATTCTGTTTGCTGTCAGTAAATGAAGACGCTCTTATCCTGTGCATCGGCTCAGTGGTTATGTGCACTGACCCTAGATCCAAAATTATACTGATTCAGATATATATATATATATATATATATATATATATATATATATATGCTCCCGGCTGATACATTGTAACAAACTGTCAATTTTGTGTTCACAGGGCACGTAATGGGTTTCTGCCTCTGAATCTAACCTAGAGTGTTCTCATTCACTGACAGCAAGCAGAGATGTTGAAAAGGACAAGTAATTGAAAGATTTGAAAGTTGCAGAGCTTTCATTTATACTATGAATCACTATATAACACAGGGTAAACCCTAATTGTTTTATGGGGTACAAGGGGTGGCAAGAATTAGCAGGTCATGGAGCTCCTGGGAGTTGTAGTGCGCCTCCACGAGTTTATACACTTGTTTCTTTCACAGTGTCATATAATATTTTTCACCTTTTGGTATTTTTGTCACCGTGCCCCCGGCCGCCCCCCACCCTGGTATGACTGTGCCAGCACATACCTCTCGGCTCTCTTGGTACCGCCCTCCCCAGATGTTGGGTTTTATAGTAGCTCCGCAGTAATTACTCCTTATATCTCCAGCAGAAGCTTTCCTTGTGGTAAGTGGAGAAGGAAAAACACACAAGACAAGTCAGCATGAAGACCCTGGCACTGCTCCTGGTCGTGGCACTGGCCACTGCGGTCACCCTCGCATACGGTACTGATTATTTATTTGATTTCTTCGAAGGAAAAACTGCAAATTATCTAAATATTAGAACGTCTGGGAAAATAGAGAGTGAGGGCTGTAGGAAAGGTGCACAGAAGCCATAGACGGGATATAGGCTGATGTAACCTGAGACATATACAGGACACAGGCTGCTGTAACCTGAGCCATAAGCAGAATATAGGCTACTATACAGGCTGCTGTAACCAGAGCCATAGACGGGATATAGGCTGATGTAACCTGAGACATTATACAGGACACAGGCTGCTGTAACCTGAGCCATAAGCAGAATATAGGCTACTATACAGACTGCTGTAACCAGGACCATACACAGGACACAGGCTGCTGTAACCAGAGCCATAGACGGGATATAGGCTGATGTAACCTGAGACATTATACAGGACACAGGCTGCTGTAACCTGAGCCATAAGCAGAATATAGGCTACTATACAGGCTGCTGTAACCAGGACCATACACAGGACACAGGCTGCTGTAACCAGAGCCATAGACAGGATATAAGCTACGGCAGTCTTAGACAGAATTCAGGCTGCTGTAAACAGAACCATAGACAGGACACAGGCTGCTGTAACCTAAACATTAAAATAGACACAGGCTGCTATAAAGAGATCCATAGACAGGACACAGGCTGCTGTAACCTGAGCCATAGACAGGACATAGGCTGCTGTAACCTGAGCCATAGACAGGACACAGGCTGCTATAAAGAGATCCATAGACAGGACACAGGCTGCTGTAACCTGAGCCATAGACAGGACATAGGCTGCTGTAACCTGAGCCATAGACAGGACATAGGCTGCTGTAACCTGAGCCATAGATAGGACACAGGCTGCTGTAACCTGAGACATAAGCAGGATATAGACTACTGCAGTCAGAGACATGATACAGGCTGCTGTAACCAGAGCCATAGACAGGACACAGGCTTCTGTAACCTGAGCCATAAACATATGATACAGGCTGCTGTAAACAGATCAATAGACATGATACAGGCTGCTGTAAACAGAAGCATAGACAGGACACAGGCTGCTGTAACCTGAGCCATAGATAGGACACAGGCTGCTGTAACCTGAGCCATAGATAGGACACAGGCTGCTGTAACCTGAGACATAAGCAGGATATAGACTACTGCAGTCAGAGACATGATACAGGCTGCTGTAACCAGAGCCATAGACAGGACACAGGCTTCTGTAACCTGAGCCATAAACATATGATACAGGCTGCTGTAAACAGATCAATAGACATGATACAGGCTGCTGTAAACAGAAGCATAGACAGGACACAGGCTGCTGTAACCTGAGCCATAGATAGGACACAGGCTGCTGTAACCTGAGCCATAGATAGGACACAGGCTGCTGTAACCTGAGACATAAGCAGGATATAGACTACTGCAGTCAGAGACATGATACAGGCTGCTGTAACCAGAGCCATAGACAGGACACAGGCTGCTGTAACTTGAGCCATAAACATATGATACAGGCTGCTGTAAACAGATCCATAGACAGGATACAGGCTGCTGTAAACAGAAGCATAGACAGGACACAGGCTGCTCTAACCTGAGCCATAAACATATGATACAGGCTGCTGTAACCTGAGCCATAAACATATGATACAGGGTGCTGTAAACAGAACCATAGACAGGATACAGGCTGCTGTAACCTGAGCCATAAACATATGATACAGGCTGCTGTAAACAGAACCATAGACAAGATACAGGCTGCTGTAAACAGAAGCATAGACAGGACACAGGTTGCTGTAACCAGAACCATAGATAGGATACAGGCTGCTGTAACCAGAACCATACACAGGACACAGGCTACTGCAGTTAGAGACATTACACAGGATACTGTAAACAGAACCATAAATAGGACACAGGCTGCTGTAGTCAAAGAAATAAAGTAGATACAGGCTGCTGTAAACAGAACTATAGACAAGACACAGGCTGCTGTAAACAGAACCATAGACAGGATACAAGCTGCTGTAACCAGAACCATAAAGTAGATACAGGCTGCTGTAACCAGAGCCATAGACAGGATACAGGCTGCTGTAAACAGAACCATAGACAGGATATACATGATACAGGCTTCTGTAACTAGATTAATACACAGCACATAGGCTGCTGTAACAGGAGGCATAGACATTACACAGGCTGCTGTAACCAGATCTATAGACAGAATACAGGCTGCTGTAACCTGAACCATAAATAGGATACAGGCTGCTGTAACGAGAACTATACACAGGATGCATGCTGCTGTAACCTGAGCCATACATATAGGATACAAGCTGCCGTAAATAGAACCTAACAGGATACAGGCTGCTGTACACAGAAACATAGAGAAGATACCTGTTACTGTAACCAGACGCATAGACAGAATACAGGCTGCTACTTACAAGTAACAGTGACACTTTTCTTTCTCATCTAGACTCATATGAAAGCCACGAGTCCTATGAACGCTATGGTAAGAACTCCTTTTAGTTTACAAAATATAGATGAAAGAAAGGTTTCTGGATTCCTGCTTGTACCAGGAGGTTTGTTACAGTGTTTCAGTGTAGAAAAGTGTTTGTAATGTAAACCTTGCTCTCTTACATATGCCCGATCTCTACATGCTCTATCTCCCCCATCTACCTCCGCTGTCTCAGGTCTCTACCTTCTTTCTCTGGTTTTTTCTCTTCTGTCTTTCTTAGTCTTGTATTTTCTTACACATTAATGTGATATTTTTCTGCAGATCCGTTTGTTAGCTCAAGACATGCCAACTCCTTCATGCCCTCCCAGCAACGGAACGTGCGACTGGCTGACCGGTAAGGAGAACGTCAGCATAGAATAATCCGACCATCTGCAGTGACACGCAGACGAACCACAAATATACTATTCAGTGAATGCAGAGGATTTTACCAGTGTTACTCCAGTCACTCCCAGAGCTGCAGTCACTATTCTGCTGTTACAAAATGTCTTATCCTCCAGAGCTGCAGTCACTATTCTGCTGTTACATCATGTCTTATTTTCCAGTCATCTCCAGAGCTGCACTCAATATTCTACTATTATATCATGTCTTATCCTCTTCCTCCAGAGCTGCAGCCCCTATTTTGCTATTCCATCACATCTTATACTCCAGAGCTGCACTCATTATTCTACTATTATGTCATGTCTTATCCTCCTCACCTCCAGAGCTGCAGTCACTATTCTGCTATTACATGATGTCTTGTACTCCAGAGCTGCAGTCACTATTCTGCTATTACATCATGTCTTGTACTCCAGAGCTGCAGTCACTATTCTGCTATTACATCATGTCTTGTACTCCAGAGCTGCAGTCACTATTCTGCTATTACATCATGTCTTGTACTCCAGAGCTGCAGTCACTATTCTGATGTTACAAAATGTCTTGTACTCCAGAGCTGCAGTCACTATTCTGATGTTACAAAATGTCTTATCCTCCAGAGCTGCAGTTACTATTCTGCTGTTACAGCATGTCTTATCCTCCAGAGCTGCAGTCACTATTCTGCTGTTATATCATGTCTTATACTCCAGTCATCTCCAGAGCTGCACTCAATATTCTACTATTATATCATGTCTTATCCTCCTCATCTCCAGAGCTACAGTCACTATTTTGCTATTACATCACATCTTATACTCAAGAGCTGCAGTCACTATGCTGCTGTTACATAATGCCTTATCCTCCAGTCACCTCCAGAGCTACAGTGACTATTCTGCTATTATATCATGTCTTATCCTCCAGTCATCTCCAGAGCTGCAGTCACTATTCTGCTGTTACATCATGTCTTATTTTCCAGTCACCTCCAGAGCTGCATTCCCTAGTTATCCCCTATAGTGAGCGTCACTTTTCTTATTGCCGACTCTTTGAGTGATGTAATTGACTTCTAAACTATTTTCTCCTCTGCGGAGTTATACAATGAAGTCATTTGTGGGGCTTGCAGCTTTTAACCTGAAACTAGATGAATTGTGCAGCTCTGGATGTGACTGGAGTAGAAAACAATTCAGAAGTGTTGCTCATGTTGTGTAGAGATGTGATGTAGGACACAGCTGATGTAGGTCCATGGATACTTATGTAATCTCCCGTTTATCCAGACTTCGCGCCAAGAGTCCCTGGGAACGCCAGCGTGAGACGTGTGAGGAGTACAACCCCTGCGAGCGCTACGCCATGAGACACGGCTGGGGAGCTGCGTACAAGCGATACTTCGGACAGCGCAACGGCGGGAGATACTAAGATCCGAGAGCGTTTGTGATTGCGTGCGAGGCGATGATGGGGTCCCGGACCCCCGTGTTATCCCGGCTCACACATTGCTGCGCAGTTTCTCTTTTATTGTTCTAATGTCTGCACCTTACAATAAGCACTTTCATGTATTGTTATATTTCTGGGGGGGATCCAGGATTGGGGACATGATACCTGCACCCCGATTCTGTGGCTGTAAATATTCGCTCTTCAATGTGGAAACCTAAGTACGAGAAATAAAAATCTGCTTTATAAATGGTGTCATGTGTCACATTGGGGCGCAAATTCAGAATGTGGATGTTAAGGTAATAATCATTGTTCATGCTTGTCAGGATCACCACCACGGTCACCCCCAATCCGTCCGGCACACCACTTACTAGCGACACATATGCCCCGGATGCCACTGTACCGCCACTCACTCCTCCGCTCACCTGTCACAATAGGTTGACAATGAGCTAAGTGCCCCCCAAAACCAGCTGTCACCCACAACACACTTCTTGCTGCCACCACTCGCCGTTCTGGGTCACACACTAGCACACACGCCACCCAGCTTTCCTGATAGGCACTCTGGAATACACAGGGTATACACAACCAAGCTATTCTCTCAGGGTTTGCATGTGCATTTACAGCAGCGAAGAACAAAGGTGTTACATTTTAGACTTAATATTGAAAAGGAAGTACAATGCCTTAAAAACTTACAAAAAGTAAAATAAAAAACATCATACAGGCAAAAACAGTAAAGAAAGGAGGAAAAGTACAGATACGTCTTATTAATTGGATTCTTGAGAGCTTCTGGCGGAGGAGAACACCGCGGCAAATGTGGATAGGTCTGCAATACTCCTTGTTGCACCAGGGTCTGACACTGATATTCAGTAATCTAAGAAAAAGACTGATGGCACACTTACCTTTCCAGTGTGAACAGGTACAAACTGAACATGAAACATAGTAACAAAAAGGAGACAGCTGCACTCTGTAGTGCTAAGATATGTGGAACAATTCATATGTAGTAATCAACTGTGGAGGAACAAAGCGCAATAGGGTCTTATCACATATAAAAGTGGTATTGTCAAGGGAGGAATTTGGGTGAAAACTGCTAATGGAGTCTTCATTTGGGATATCCAGAGACGGTGCCGTATTAGCTGTATACCAGTGCCGATATCTCAATGTATCAGACAATGAATACATAAGACATGTTCTCCTTGAGCCAGCATCACCAACTGAACTTGTGTATTCCAAAACACCCAATCATACAATCTGCATTTCTAACCTTGAAGCTAGAACAAGGGAGTAAGGAGTATTCAACTCCTTATTTTCTCCCAACATATCATTATTCGTTAAAACATTCTTTCTGTGTGAAGCTACTGATAAGACTTTTGCTCATTATTTGAAAACTTCCATTATTTGTACATCTGTTCACTTATCCTTGGTAACCCCTTCATGACTATACAACTTTGAACAAGGAGTATTATAGATCTGTGCAATTGCTACATAGACAGACAGATTATTATACAACTAGATCTACATTTTGATTATTTACATACACAGATATTCTTATTACGTTTAAACAAACATACTACAGCTCAGACCCCCTTCACAGTATCAATTCAGGTGTTCAACTCACCTACTAGGGTTGTGAAAGGCACAACTCTTAGTGAAGCTTAAAGATGGCAAAAGCAGCAGCCCCAAAGATGCCACGCGTAGAAAAACGATTGAGAGGGTTGTATGCCGTGCTATCACCAATGACACAAATTGATTATTCCATTTCTTTATTTCCTTCACAGGTCAGGTCAACGCGTTTCAGGACCTGACTATCCCCTTCATCAGGACATTATGAACATCAAACTAGAGACAGTTTGATGTGCCTAATGTCCTGATGAAGGGAATGGTTAGTCCCTGAAACGCGTTGACCTGACCTGTGAAAGAAATAAAGAAATGGAATAATCAATTTGTGTCATTAATGATAGCACGGCATACAACCCTCTCAATCTTTTTTCTACATGGATCAATGCATATGGGAATATAGTGTTACTGCTATGAAAAAGCCCACAAAAATGGCCAGTTTTATGTGAGCCCAAAAGCCAATGGCAAGGTGACCTCATTTTGTTTTGTCCCTGTCTACTCTAATGCCTCTCTTTTGGTTAAAAAAAACCCCTCCAATCAATGGGTGGACAGGAATCTGCAAATTAAAAATTAAAATTGCCTAAGGCTGCAGAGCAGGAGCTCTCAATCAGAAGGTATGACCCTGTAATCTAAGAAAAAGACTGATGGCACTTCCTATATTTCTAATGTGAACAGGTGCAAACTGAGTATGAAACGTAATAACAAAAAGGAGACCGTTGCACTCTGCAGTGCTAAGATATGTAAAATAATGAATATGGGAATATAGACATGCATTACTGCTATGAAAAAACATGTAAAAATTGAGATACTTAGCACACAAAAATGGCCAGTTTTATGTGAGCCCAACAGCCAATGGCAAGGTGACCTATTTTGTTGGGTCCCTGTCTACTCTAATGCCTTTCTTTGGGTTAAAAAAAACTCCAATCAATGGGTGGACAGGAACCTGCAAATTAATAATTAAAATTGCCTAAGGCTGAAGAGTAGGAGCACTCAATCAGAAGGCATGACCCTGTAATCTAGGAATAAGACTGATGGCACATCCTACCTTTCTAATGTGAACACGTGAAAACTGAATATGAAACATAGTAACAAAAAGGAAACAATTGCACGCTGTAGGGCTAAGATATGTGGAAAAATGGCTAGAGCAATATAGACATGCATTACTCTTATAAAAAACATAGAAATTTAGATACTTAGCACACAAAAATGGCCAGTTTTATGTGAGCCCAACAGCCAACGGCAAGGTGATCTCTTTTTGATGGATCCCTGCTTACTCTAATGCCTCTGTTTGGATTAAAGAAAACCTCCAATTTATGCCTATAATCTTGTCCACACGGGTATTCTGGACTAAATAATATTTAATAATGTCCAGGACCAAAAGTCCCCCCTGCAGTTCATGGGAAGTGAGAATATCTTTTTGGAATTTTATGTCATTTGTCATTCCAGATGAATCTCATTATAGCACCCTGCAGAGATTTAAGTTCCCCAAAATGACTTAAGAGGGGTTTCAACATTGTAGATTATCTTAAGGAAGTAGGGACATTTTCACCAAAGCTATATACCTGTTAATGAGATTTTGAGAAGTTTCCACTTTTTAGTAGACTCTCCAGTTCTTTAAATAAGGAGGGGACGTTGTTTATATACAAATTATCATAAGAAAATAGGTTTACCCCTAATTATTTAATGGCCTCCATCCGAAAACCCAAAAGTCATTATCTCAGAAAATTAGAATAATTACCTAAAACACCTGCAAAGGCTTCCTAAGCATTTAAAAATGATCCCTTAGTCTGGTTCAGTAGGCTACACAATCTTGGGAAAGACTGCTGACTTGACAATGTCCAGAAATCAGTCATTGACACACTCCACAAGGAGGGTAAGACACAAAAGGTCTTTGCTAAAGAAGCTGGCTGTTCAGAGTGCTGGGTCCAAGCATATTAATGGAAAGTTAAGTGGAAGGAAAAAGTGTGGTAGAAAGAGGTGCACAATCAACCAGGATAACTGCAGCCTTGATAGGATTGTAAAGAAATGGCCATTCAAAAATTTGGGGGAGATTCACAAGGAGTGGACGCTGCTGGAGTCAGTGCTTCAAGAGCCACCACACACAGACGTATCCAGGACATGGGCTACAAGTGTTGCATTCCTTGTGTCGCCACTCATGAGCAATAGACAACGCCAGAAGCGTCTTACCTGGGCCAAGGAGAAAAATAACTGGACTGTTCTCAGTGTCCAAGGTGTTGCTTCAGATGAAAGTAAATTTTGCATTTCATTTGGAAATCGCGGTCCCAGTGTCTGGAGGAAGAGTGGAGAGGCCACAATCCAAGCTGCTGGGGTCTAGTGTGAAGTGTCCACAATCAGTGATGGTTTCGGGAGCCATGTCATCTGCTGGTGTAGCTCCACTGTGTTTTATCAAGACCAAAGTCAGCGCAGCCGTCTACCAGGAGATTTTAGAGCACTTCATGCTTCCCTCTGCCAACAAGCTTTTTGGAGATGGAAATTTCATTTTCCAGCAGGACTTGGCCCCTGTCCACACTGCCAAAAGTACCAATACCTGGATTACTAACCACAGTATCACTGTGCCTGATTGGCCAGTAAACTCGCCTGACCTAAACCCCATAGAGAATCTATGAGACACCAGAGCCAACAATGCAGACAAGCTGAAGGCTGCGATCAAAGCAACCTGGGCTTCCATAACACCTCAGCAGTGCCACAGGCTGATCGCCTCCATGCCACATTGCATTGATTCAGGAATTCATGCAAAAGGAGCCGCGACCAAGTATTGAGGCATTTACTGTACAGACTTTTCAGTAGGCGCCAACATTTCTGAGGGTAAATTCATTTTTTTAGTTGGTCTTATATAATATTCTAATTTTCTGAGATAATGACTTTTGGGTTTTCATTGGCTGTAAGCCGTAATCATCAACATTAACAGAAATAAACCCCTGAAATAGATCCCTCTGTGTGTAATGGCTCTATATAATATATAGGAATAGATCCCTCTGAGTGTAATGACTATATAATATATAGGAATAGATCCCTCTGTGTGTAATGACTAGTGATGAGCGAGTACTAAAAAGCTCGGGTGCTCGAAGCTCGGGCCGAGCATCCCAAGATACTCGTGTACTCGGGCCGAGCAACGAGCCCAATGTTATCCTATGGGAGACCCGAGTATTTTTGTGAAATGACCCCCCGGCAGCATGGAGAAACCCTAAAAATGTCACAAAAGTCTCAGAAGAGTGCTCAAATGACATGGCAACAGCATGGGGAAGACCCCTTGAAGCATTTATCACTGAAAAGTCACAGCTGTGAACAATTTTGTCCGCGTTTTACGCCATTTTTACGGACTCACCAGAAAACCTTCCAAAATGACCCCAAAATGATTTTTCATGGCGGAAATGTTAAGGGCACATACCCAATAGTGAGATAGAGCTGGTGTATGTTACTTTTTGAGATTAATACATGAAAGATTTTACGTGAAAACATTGTGTGGCACTCCGATGTCCCTGAGAAGAGACGTACATGAAGGCCTCTTGAGTCTAATGTGCCCATTTTGAGGAAGTGAGTCTTTGTAGTATTTTCCTTTGCCAGGGCAGTCCAAAATTGTGAGGTTCACCAATGCCCCTGCATACAGACGTGCATGATGGCCTGTAAACCTGAAGTGCCCATTGGAAGGAAGTGGGTCTATTGTAGTATAGCCCTTAGGCAGGGCAGCCAAAAATTGGGAGGCTCCACGTTGTCCCTGGGTAGAGATGTGCATGAGGGCCTTTAAACCTGAAGTGCCCATTGTAAGGAAGTGGGTCTATTTCAGTATAGCCCTTTGCCAGGGCAGCCAAAAATTGGGAGGCTCCACATTGTCCCTGGGTAGAGACGTGCATGAGGGCCTCAAAACATTAAGTGTCCATTTTAAGGAAGTGGGTGTATTATAGTATAGCCCTTAGGCAGGGCAGCCAAAAATTGGGAGGCTCCACGTTGTCCCTGGGTAGAGACGTGCATGAGGGCCTCAAAACATTAAGTGTCCATTTTAAGGAAGTGGGTGTATTATAGTATAGCCCTTAGGCAGGGCAGCCAAAAATTGGGAGGCTCCACGTTGTCCCTGGGTAGAGACGTGCATGAGGGCCTCAAAACATTAAGTGTCCATTTTAAGGAAGTGGGTGTATTATAGTATAGCCCTTAGGCAGGGCAGCCAAAAATTGGGAGGCTCCACGTTGTCCCTGGGTAGAGACGTGCATGAGGGCCTCAAAACATTAAGTGTCCATTTTAAGGAAGTGGGTGTATTATAGTATAGCCCTTAGGCAGGGCAGCCAAAAATTGGGAGGCTCCACGTTGTCCCTGGGTAGAGACGTGCATGAGGGCCTCAAAACATTGTTCCCATTGCAAAGGAGCGGGTCTCCTGTCGTTGTAATGTCCATTCTGCAAAGAATGGGCGAAAAAATTTACCACTGGGGGTATACCTGAAACAAAGGCCTAAGTATTGCAATTTGTAACGGTCATCATCATGGTGGCGCATGAGGAGAAGGAGGAGGAGTCCAGCGATTATCCAAAGTCCAGAAGTGTGTACCCATGGGTGAGTGGAGGTACATGGCAAACTTTAAATTCCGCTCTCATTTGCTGGTGGTGTGGTGAAGTCTGGCCCAATCCAACCCTTGTTCATCTTGATCAGAGTCAGCCTGTCAGCATTTTCAGTTGACAGGCGGGTGCGTTTATCTGTAATGATTCCACCTGCGGCACTAAAAACACGCTCTGACAAAACGCTAGCAGCAGGGCAGGCCAGGACTTCCAAGGCGTAGAGAGCCAATTCATGCCACGTGTCCAGCTTGGATACCCAATAATTATAAGGCACAGAGGAATGTCGGAGTACTGTTGTTCGATCTGCAAGGTACTCCTTCAGCATCTGGGCAAACTTAGGATTTCTTGTGGCACTACCCCGCACCTCAGGGGCTGTGGTACGTGAGGGGCTGAGAAAACTGTCCCACATCTTAAAGACTGTTCCCCTACCTCTGGCGGATTGGACTTGTGCCTCTCTCGGCTGTACGCCTCGGTTGTCCACTGATTCATGACCTATGCCGCTAGCGTTTTGTGAGGGGAATGCTTTGCCTACTTCCGTGAGTATGGCCTTCCGAAACTGCTGCATTTTGGTTGACCTCTCCTCCACGGGAATAAGAGACAAAAAGTTCTCCTTGTAGCGTGGGTCTAACAGTGTTACCAACCAGTAATGATTGTCGGCCAAGATGTTCTTAACGCGAGGGTCACGAGACAGGCAGCTTACCATAAAGTCAGCCATGTGCGCCAGACTCTTAACAGCCAGGACTTCAGTAGCCTGACCAACAAGATGACTGAACATGCTGTCCTCCTCCTCCTCCTCCTCCTCCTCATCTACCCTGTCCTCTGGCCAGCCACGCTGAACCGAGGATATGACTGGTGTGCATGTCATATCCTCAATTTGGCCGGAGAGTTGCTCCATGTCTTCATCCTCCTCCTCGTCATAGTCCTCCACTGCATGTTGTGATGAGACGAGGCTGGGCTGTGTGTTATCACCCACACCCACTACTGTTTCTTGCTGCAACTCATCGCGCTCCGCCTGCAATGCATCATGTTTGTTTTTCAGCAGAGACCGTTTTAGAAGGCAGAGTAGCGGTATGGTGACGCTAATAATGGCGTCATCACCACTCACCATCTTGGTGGAGTCCTCAAAGTTTTGGAGGATGGTACATAGGTCTGACATCCATCTCCACTCCTCAGGTGTTATGTGTGGAGTTTGACCCATTTCCCGACGGCTTAGGTGATGCAGGTACTCAACAACTGCCCTCTTCTGCTCACATATCCTGACCAACATGTGCAGAGTTGAATTCCAACGCGTGGGGACATCACACACCAGTCTGTGAGCCGGAAGATGCAAACGGCGCTGAAAGCCGGCAAGGCCGGCTGAAGCAGTAGGTGACTTTCGAAAATGTGCAGACAGGCGGCGAACTTTTACCAGTAGATCAGACAGCTCTGGGTATGACTTTATAAACCGCTGAACCACGAGGTTGAGCACATGGGCCACGCATGGAACATGTGTCAGCTGGCCTCGCCTCAAAGCCGCCACCAGGTTCCGGCCATTGTCACACACGACCTTTCCTGGCTTTAGGTTCAGAGGTGTGAGCCAGTGATCTGCCTGCTGTTTCAGAGCTGTCCACAGCTCTTCTGCATTGTGGGGTTTGTCACCTATGCAGATTAGCTTCAGCACAGCCTGTTGCCGCTTCGCCGAGGCAGTGCTGCAGTGCTTCCAGCTTGTGACTGGTGTGGAGGGCACAGTGGATGAGGATGCGCAGGAGGAGGAGGAGGCTGAAGAGCATGACATTCCGGAGCTGTAGAGTGTGGGTGAAACACTGACTGAGGTAGGGCCTGCAAACCTTGGTGTGGGAAGGACGTGTTCCGTCCCTCGCTCAGACTGGGTCCCAGCTTCCACAATATTAACCCAGTGTGCCGTCAACGAGATGTAGCGGCCTTGCCCACAAGCACTTGTCCACGTGTCTGTGGTTAGGTGGACCTTGGGTGAAACAGCGTTGTTCAGGGCACGTGTGATGTTTTGTGACACGTGGTTATGCAACGCGGGGACGGCACACCGGGAGAAATAGTGGCGGCTGGGGACCGAGTAACGTGGGACAGCTGCCGCCATCAGGTCACGGAATGCTTCAGTCTCCACCAGCCTAAAAGGCAACATTTCCAGCGCAAGCAGTCGCGAAATGTTAGCATTTAGAACTGTGGCATGTGGGGTGTTGGCAGTGTATTTGCGCCTGCGTTCAAAGGTTTGCTGAATGGATAACTGAACGCTGCGCTGGGACAAGGACGTGCTTGATGATGGTGTTCTTTCTGCGTAGGCAACTGCAGGTGCAGGAGTGGAGGAGGCTTGTTCGCAGGCAGCATGGACAGAGGATTGGCTCGCATGCACAACCAGCGAAGACGTAGCAGTGACATCAGCAAGCACTGCTCCTCGACTCTGTTGTACTTCCCACAAAGTCGGGTGCTTGGCTGACATGTGCCTGATCATGCTGGTGGTGGTCAGGCTGCTAGTTTTGGTACCCCTGCTGATGCTGGCACGGCAGGTGTTGCAAATGGCCTTTTTTGAATCATCTGGATCCAACTTAAAAAACTGCCAGACTCGGGAAGACCTAACATTTGTACAGGCACCTTGTGTCGTCGTGTTGTTCCGGGGAACGGTTGCCTGACTTCTGCCTGGGGCCACCACCCTGCTTCTTACTGCCTGTTGTGATGCTACGCCTCCCTCCCCCTGTGCACTGCTGTCCTCGCTCTGCATATCCTCCTGCCAGGTTGGGTCAGTTACTGGATCATCCACCACGTCGTCTTCCTCTTCCGCACCCTGCTCCTCCTCCTGACTTGCTGACAATTGTGTCTCATCATCGTCCACCACTTGTTGAGACACGTTGCCAACTTCGTGAGAACGTGGCTGCTCAAATATTTGGCCATCTGTACAGACGATCTCCTCATGACCCACTTCAATATGAGCTGGCGAGAGGCCAGAATGTGTGAATGGAAACGTGAACAGCTCTTCCGAGTGTCCAAGTGTGGGATCATTAATGTCCGAGGAGGACGTGTACTCAGCCTGGTGGTAGGAAGGAGGATCAGGTTCAGAAATGTGCGGTGCAGTATCACGGCTACTGACACTTGACCGTGTGGAAGACAGAGTGTTTGTGGTGGTGCCAATCTGACTGGAAGCATTATCTGCTATCCAACTAACAACCTGTTGACACTGGTCTTGGTTCAAGAGCGGTGTACTGCTGCGGTCTCCAAGAATTTGGGACAGGACGTGCGAGCGACTAGATGTGGCCCTTTGTTGTGGCGAAATTAGAGCTTGCCCACGACCTCGGCCTCTGCCTGCACCACCATCACGTCCACTTCCTTGTTCCTTGCCAATGCCCTTGCGCATTTTGCAATGCTGTGCACTGAGTGCTGACGTGTATATTCACTACTTGTGCGTTATATCAAAGTGTGTGGAAATTGCACACAAGTGCACCTGTACGCTGCCACCAACAGGCACACACGTGCGGTTTTAAAAACCAAGCACGGACGCAATAATAACCTAACAGGTTTTTTTGGGGAGCGACAATTACAGACAAGTCAGACACTATCTGGACTGTTTTACACTGTGTACACCAGCCCCAGATATGATGAAGGCTGGTATACGGTCACCACTACCCTGCCTGCCTGCCTGCCTGTATACTGGTACAATAGTCCTGACAAGGACTCTTTTGGTCACTAGCCTGTATTCAGACCTGGCTATACCCTGCCTGTATATAGCAACAGTAGTCCTGAGAAGGACTCTGCTACTGTACTCCGACCTGGCTATACCCTGCCTGCCTGTATACAACTAGAATAGTCCTGAGAAGGACTTTTGGTCACACTGTTTGCAGCCCTGCAACTGAAAAAGCTATAAAGGGCCGCAAAGCTTTCCCTGAATCAGCGACACTCTCCCTGCACTGACAGTCTGGATAGCTGTGAGCAGAGCACAGCGCGCCGGCCGATATAAAGGCTCGGTCACGCTGTGCAGGCCGGCCAATCACTGCAATTCCACAACTAACAGGGCTGTGGCATTGCAGTGGTCTGCCAGCCAATCCCTGCATGAGGGCTGGCTCTCAAAAGAGCGCCAACATGCAGAAATGAAGACCACGAGTACAGCACGAGTATCGCGAGATTACTCGGTCCCCGCCGAGCAGCCCGAGTACAGCGATACTCGTGCGAGTACCGAGTAGTTACAAGCATGCTCGCTCATCACTAGTAATGACTCTATATAATATATAGGAATAGATCCCTCTGAGTGTAATGACTATATAATATATAGGAATAGATCCCTCTGTGTGTAATGACTCTATATAATATATAGGAATAGATCCCTCTGAGTGTAATGACTATATAATATATAGGAATAGATCCCTCTGTGTGTAATGACTCTATATAATATATAGGAATAGATCCCTCTGAGTGTAATGACTATATAATATATAGGAATAGATCCCTCTGAGTGTAATGACTATATAATATATAGAAATAGATCCCTCTGTGTGTAATGACTCTATATAATATATAGGAATAGATCCCTCTGTGTGTAATGACTCTATATAATATATAGGAATAGATCCCTCTGAGTGTAATGACTATATAATATATAGGAATAGATCCCTCTGTGTGTAATGACTCTATATAATATATAGGAATAGATCCCTCTGTGTGTAATGGCTCTATATAATATGTGTTTCCCTTTTTGTATTGAATTACTGAAATAAACAAACTTTTTGATGATATTCTAATTTATGGAGATACACTTGTATCTATGGGTTGTGTGAAGCTAAAATGTCCTAGATTTGGCATAGACATATTGTACTTTCATTACCATGTGAGGTCTCTGATAAGGAGCCCTTCTGTTTGCCTTTTGAGGCAGGTATCTTCACCTTGCATTGATTATCACCTCTTTAGTAGTGAAGATGTACAGAGTCAAAGTGTGCCTTTCTAAAGCTGGTGTCACACACAGCAACAACGACAACGACGTCGCTGCTACGTCACCATTTTCTGTGACGTAGCAGCGACGTCCCGTCGCTGTCGCTGTGTGTGACATCCAGCAACGACTGGCCCCTGCTGTGAGGTCGCCGGTCGTTGCTGAATGTCCAGCTTCATTTTTTGGTCGTCACTCTCCCGCTGTGACATACACATCGCTGTGTGTGACAGCGAGAGAGCGACGAAATGAAGCGAGCAGGGAGCAGGAGCCGGCGTCTGGCAGCTGCGGTAAGCTGTAACCAGCGTAAACATCGGGTAACCAAGGGAAGACCTTTCCCTGGTTACCCGATATTTACCTTCGTTACCAGCCTCCGCTCTTGCTGCCAGCGCCGGCTCCTGCTCTGTGCACATGTGGCTGCAGTACGCATCGGGTAATTAACCCGATGTGTACTGTAGCAAGGAGAGCAAGGAGCCAGCGCTAAGCGCGGCTCCCTGCTCTCTGCACTGTGACATGTAGCTGCAGCACACATCGGGTTAATTAACCCGATGTGTACTGTACCTAGGAGAGCAAGGAGCCAGCGCTAAGCGCGGCTCCCTGCTCTCTGCACATGTAGCACAGCGACGTTATGATCGCTGCTGCGTCGCTGTGTTTGACAGCTAAGCAGCGATCATAACAGCGACTTACAAGGTCGCTGTTACGTCACAGAAAATGGTGACGTAACAGCAACGTCGTTGTCGCTGTCGCTTAGTGTGAACCCAGCTTAACAACTGTCAGCTACTTCTAATTACTCTGTATACACACTCCATGTCTGCTCTCTATCAGATAACCTTCTTTGACTTCCTGATTACAGGGGGTGCAAGCAGCGATCCAGTGCCCCCTGCCTGTTATATGTATAACCATAAGTCACTTAGGGGTACTTCTCACATAGCGAGATCGCTGCTGAGTCACGGTTTTTGTGACACAGCAGTGACCTCATCAGCGATCTCGCTGTGTATGACACTAAGCAGCGACCTGGCCCCTGCTGTGAGATCGCTGCTCGTTACACACAGTGCTGGTTCATTTTTTGGACGTTGCTCTCCCGCTGTGAAGCACACATCGCTGTGTTTGACAGCGAGAGAGCAACAATCTGAATGTGCAGGGAGCAGGGAACCAGCGTCTGGAAGCTGCGGACGCTGGTAACCAATGTACACACCTGGTAACTAAGCGAAGCGCTGTGCTTGGTTACCTGATATTTACCTTGGTTACTAGCGTCCGACACTCTCAGGCTGCCAGAGCTGGCTCCCTGCACACGTAGCCAGAGTACACATCGGGTAACTAAGCAAAGCGCTTTGCTTAGTAACCCGATGTGTACCCTGGCTACGAGTGCAGGGAACCAGCGCTAAGCGATGCACGCTGGTAACCAGGGTAAATATCGGGTAACCAAGCAAAGCATTTTGCTTAGTTACCCGATATTTACCTTGGTTACCAAGCGCATCATCGTTTCCACAAGTCGCTGCTGGCTGGGGGCTGGTCACTGGTCGCTGGTGAGATCTGCCTGATTGACAGCTCACCAGCGACCATGTAGCGACGCACCAGTGATCCTGACCAGGTCATAGCGTGGTCGGAATCGCTGGTACGTCATTTAGTAAAACGGTACCCTTACTCCGTGTTCTCATTAACCTCTTCATAAGAGTGAGCACTCCACTTCTGGAATGTCCTTGGATGAGCAATGCATCTGTGGCGCCCCTGAGGCTTCCGTTGCCACAGGTCATTGCACCCCATCCAGCGGTGTGATGCCCCATTCTGGGAGAGGAAGGGAGTGAACACCGGTCCCCTGGTAAATCCACACTACACCCATTGCTAGGAACACACTGGGACCAGGGAAAGTGGCAGAACACCCTCCCATGCTGCATGCTGGGAGGGGTCGTAAGACCCATCCCTGCTCCTATAGGGTAGAACAGAGCAACTGGGGAGGTGGGAGGAGCCACAAGAGTGCAGACACAGAGAGGAAGGTCTAGGTAAGTCAGAAGGAGTTAGAGAGAGTGTGGGGAAGGAGGAGGAGGCCTGCCGGAGGCAGGCAAGGAGGAGAAGAGAAAGGAAAGAAAGCTCCAAGTCAGTCAGGAGCTGAAAAGAAGAAAGAGACGCTTCCTGGTGAAGATCCTGGGACTCAGAGGGTCCAGGTGACACCAAGCAGAGAACAGAAGGGGTCCCAGGGCCACTGGTAGCTGTAGAGCTGCGGTGGCCTGTTCCACAAGAACATCGGTGGAGGGATCAAGCTGTAACAGGGGACGGTCCCTAGAAACCGGAGGAGTGCAAAATCATCTCCAAACAGTAAAAACCGAGGCCCAGGGAATGTTGTAAACTCCCCGGGCCACAGCCCACAGCAGTACCTCTAGAAAAGGGATAATCAGCCGACAGGTGACCCCCCAGCCTGGAGGCTGTTGTGGAGGCCAAGCCAGGTTCAACCTACCAAGGCAAGGCTAAGGAAGACAGCAGAAGATAGAGACACTTAAGAGAAGGGTACCGGCTTTTACTCTCAGAATCACCCAGAAACGGCGGAGGTCCCTGACAGTGGTCCCAGCAGTCCAAGGGTCCCTGCAGGACTGTGACAAGAATTGTGAGTAAAGAACTTGAAACTGTACCCTTGAAGTTGCCTCTGTTATTTCTCTGCATAGACACTCACAAGCACCAACTGTGCCCCGGGGCATTGCTCCACCTGTGGGGAGCAGAACCACCATTGCTGCTATATCATCACCCCGGAGGCCTCACACAGCAGCGGCGGCTTAATAGCCGCAGACCACAGGTTGCGTCACGAACACAAACTTTATTCAAACCCCAAGTCAGCAGCCATATTTAATTGACACCCACCAGGGTCACAGAGTCGGGCCCCGACACCACTGACTACCTCCGGACTAGTCCGGCCCGGCACCGGGTGTCCCATAGCCCTGGGGTGGGTGAGTCAACTTTGGCGTCACGAACAGGATTTCGTGCCCGGTTCCACCGGGTACTGTGCGCCTGAAGAATCGTGAAATAGCCTGTGTTTTACTGTGAGAAGCTGCCGCCATTGAAGCCACTGAGCGCGGGAAGAAGGGGGGCGTGCCAGAAGAAAGGGCGCGAAGAGAAGCCCCGCCCCCTTGTCTAAGAAAAGAGCGCGAAGCAGTGCCCGCTATGCAGAGCGGAGGAGGCAAAATGGCGCGCTGAGAATGCTGCCTAGAGGAAGAGAGAAGATGGCTCCTGCAAGCGGAGGCCAGGAGGAGCTCACCTGGATCAGGCCTGTGACTGCCGCTGAGCTGAAGGCTGAGGTCGGGAGGATGGCTGACAGGATGAAGGAGCGGGAAGTTACCAGCCTGCTGCTGAGCAACATCAAAAGGCTGCTACTGGAAGAAGCGACGAGTCTGCTGCTGGGAGATCGTGCAGAAGGAGACGCAGAGAGGATGGCGTCCACACACAGCGATCCAGAGCTAGACTCCGCTGACTGGTGGGGCTGGGAGATGGACCAGTGGTGTGAAAGGCTGCAGGCGGAGGTGATGCAGCAGATCCGGCAAGCGACGCGCGGAGCAGCGACCGCCAGAATACCGGAGATGCTACTGAGGGGTGAGTCATTTAATGCCCCTGCCGGCGCGAGTGCCCCAACCCCCGCTACCATGCCCGCGGTCCCTGGAGAGATGCCCGGCATGGCGACGCCGATCCGGGCCGCAGCCACGCCAGGTGCGGCCCGCCAAGATTTCGCCGCCGGAGCGACGCCCATCCACACCGCAGCAGCGACGCCAAGCCCGGCCCGTCCAGCTCAGGCCCCAGCAGCGATACCCCGCTCGGACAAGCAAGATCCCGCCGCAGCGGCGACGCTAATCCACGCCGCAGATGCGGCCCGCCAAGCCCAGGCCGCAGCCACGCCAGGTGCGGCCCGTCAAGAATCGGTCACAGCAGCGACTCCAATACAGGCCGCCGCCATGCCAGGCGCGGCCCGCCAAGACCAGCAGACGCAGACTGTGCTGACCGCTGTCTACCTGCTGCCAGGTGGGGAGCCGGAGAAGAATCCCTACATGTAAAGAAAAGAAGAAGCTGAACTGTAAATAGCCCCTGTCTGCCCCTCATTCTTTGTGAAGATGTCCCTTTTGTGCTGCCCTAATGTGCTTTTTGAAGAAGTCACCCCCCATGTGTATGTGTACCGGGCCACGGAACTGGAATGTGGTCCCCGGTGAATGTGATGTCTTATGTGTCCTGTGTAACCAGGCCACTGGACTTAGTGGCTGGTTGAGAATTTGCCCCATTGTTGTTTGAAAAGAAACGAACTGCCAGGCTACTGGACTTGTTGTAGCCAGAAATGTAAATAGTTTCACCCATTGTGCCCCCTACCAGAATTATGGGGGAAGTGCCCAAACTGTGCAATGAACTGGAAGTGCACACTTAGAGTTTTCTTTAAAAGAAGTTCGCAACGTTTACTTATATGTGCCTCCCATAAAGGGAAGAAATGTTTTATTGTTTTTCTTGCTACACATGTGTAAAAATGTTTTTGCAGTTTCTCTACATTTTCTGTTGTTTTTCAGCCCGAGGACGTGCTGGGATTTGCTGTGGGGGAGTGTGGCACCCCTGAGGCTTCCGTCGCCACAGGTCATTGCACCCCATCCAGCGGTGTGATGCCCCATTCTGGGAGAGGAAGGGAGTGAACTCCGGTCCCCTGGTAAATCCACACTACACCCATTGCTAGGAACACACTGGGACCAGGGAAAGTGGCAGAAAACCCTCCCATGCTGCATGCTGGGAGGGGTCGTAAGACCCATCCCTGCTTCTATAGGGTAGAACAGAGCAACTGGGGAGGTGGGAGGAGCCACAAGAGTGCAGACACAGAGAGGAAGGTCTAGTTTAGTCAGAAGGAGTTAGAGAGAGAGTGGGGAAGGAGGACGAGGCCTGCTGGAGGCAGGCAAGGAGGAGAAGAGAAAGGAAAGAAAGCTCCAAGTCAGTCAGGAGCTGAAAGGAAAGAAAGAGACGCTTCCTGGTGAAGATCCTGGGACTCAGAGGGTCCAGGTGACACCAAGCAGAGAACAGAAGGGGTCCCAGGGCCACGGGTAGCTGTAGAGCTGCTGTGGCCTGTTCCACAAGAACATCGGTGGAGGGATCAAGCTGCAACAGGGGACGGTCCCTAGAAACCGGAGGAGTGCAAAATCATCTCCAAACAGTAAAAACCGAGGCCCAGGGAATGTTGTAAACTCCCCGGGCCACAGCCCACAGCAGTACCTCTAGAAAAGGGATAATCAGCCGACAGGTGACTCCCCAGCATGGAGGCTGTTGTGGAGGCCAAGCCAGGTTCAACCTACCAAGGCAAGGCTAAGGAAAACAGCTGAAGGCAGAGACACTTAAGAGAAGGGTACCGGCTTTTACTCTCAGAATCACCCAGAAACGGCGGAGGTCCCTGACAGTGGTCCCAGCAGTCCAAGGGTCCCTGCAGGACTGTGACAAGAATTGTGAGTAAAGAACTTGAAACTGTACCCTTGAAGTTGCCTCTGTTATTTCTCTGCATAGACACTCACAAGCACCAACGGTGCCCCGGGGCATTGCTCCACCTGTGGGGAGCAGTACCACCATTGCTGCTATATCATCACCTCGGAGGCCTCACACAGCAGCGGCGGCTTAATAGCCCAAGACCACAGGTGGCGTCACGAACACAAACTTTAATTGAAGCCACATATTCTACTGACACCCACCAGGGCCACGGAGCCGGGCCCAGCCACCACTGACTACCACCGGACTAGTCCGGCCCGGCACCGGGTGTCCCATAGCCCTGGAGTGGGCGAGTCACATCTACTGTCAATGTTGCCCAGTTTTTGGTGCTTCTTTTGTGGCGCCCCTGAGTGTCAGTTGCCACAGGGTACTACATCTACCCCGGTAACCACCACAACACACACACAAATGCACGCCCTTTTCCCCAGACTGGGTAACAGGCTAGAGATGGATCTGATGTATGGCCACCTATTGGTTGGGACTCATCCAATCCACTAGTCAGAGACCTGGTAGGAGGAGGGGCTAGTCAGTGGCGTGGACGGACGACGGACATCTTGTCAGATAGTGAAAAGTCAGTCAGAAGTTAACGTGCTGACAGAAAGTGTAAACTGACTACTGAGTAAAAGGGAGTACGGTCGCCAGGGAAAGCACGTACCAGTACTCACTGGACCGAGCACCGACGGGGTACAGAGCCCTAGTTCAGGCCGGTGCTTCAAGCTCACCTGATAACAATCTGCCCGGTGAAGGGACCATCAAGGACCTTACTGACGTTAGTGTCCGGGGCACAGCAGCAGAGCGGGAACCTGGGAACGGGGACAGAGATCCAACCCAAGAGAGGTTCAAGCTGCCTGCCGTACGGGCCAGGACAGAAAGCCATTACATCTAGGCTGCCCAATACCACCAGCCCCTGCAGTGAGAGACTTTGCAGCAGCGGCTTTCCCCCATATAGCCGCATACCGCAAGTGGCGTCACGAAAAACACTTTATTTTTACCTTATACAATTCCCCTTTTGAAGCAACCCCCAGGGTCACAGAACCGGTCAACGGCCACCCAGTGAAATATCCCAGTAATATACGGCCTGGAACCAAGTACCCCAAAGCCCTGGGGTGCGTCACTTTCACAAAGCTTGCTAGGACATCTTGAAACCCCAGTCTGTTGTGAAATCGTTACTTGGGAGATACCTTGTTGATGCAGTATAACCATACCTCTCAACTTTTAAAGAAGGGAAAGAGGGACAAAGTTTGCGGCGCCCAACGCGCGCCGCGGCAATTGTTTAGGCCACGCCCTAACCACACCCATTTTACAAACGGCCACCTCCATATCCACTCCCCATCTACACCCATCCAGCAAACTGAAACTGCAGATGCTGTCCGTGATCGCTCTGAGCCGCCACAGATCAGCAATGTGCAGAACAGGCAGGGAGTTAACTACAGGGTGTGCAGGCGGCTAGGATCCAGGAGTAGAGTGAACAGGGTGTGCAGGCAGCTAGGACCCAGGAGGAGGGCTGAACAGGGTGTGCAGGCAGCTAGGACCCAGGAGTAGAGTGAACAGGGTGTGCAGGCAGCTAGGACCCAGGAGGAGAGCTGAACAGGGTGTGCAGGCAGCTAGGACCCAGGAGGAGAGCTGAACAGGGTGTGCAGGCAGCTAGGACCCAGGAGGAGAGCTGAACAGGGTGTGCAGGCAGCTAGGACCCAGGAGGAGAGCTGAACAGGGTGTGCAGGCAGCTAGGACCCAGGAGGAGAGCTGAACAGGGTGTGCAGGCAGCTAGGACCCAGGAGGAGAGCTGAACAGGGTGTGCAGGCAGCTAGGACTCAGGAGGAGAGCTGAACAGGGTGTGCAGGCAGCTAGGACCTAGGAGAGCTGAACAGGGTGTGCAGCTAAGGGTATGTTCACACATCAGGGTTTTGCTGTGCGGCACAATTCGGCGCCTTGCGGGAAAAACGCATCTGGTTTTTTTTTTGCCGCCGGGTGTGGTTTTTCCTCATAGACTTTTATTAGCGCCGGATTGTGCCGCATGTATTTGCGTTTGATCCGGTTTTTGCCTGATGCGGCAAAAAACTTCACTCCGGCGGCCGCACAGGACGCAGAGAGGAACGTTTTTTTCCCAGCGGCAAAAAAATGCATAGCTCCGGGTGCGGCGCTGTGCGGCATGGTGCATAATGAAAGTCTATGCGAGCCGGATTCGGTGTCATGCTTCAAACGCCGGAAGGATGTACCGTATCCGGTTTTTACTTCTGAGCATGCCCAGAAGTGATATAAATTCATTGCTTGTCAGAAAATCAATCACTCACTCTCTCTCAAACTCTCTCACTCACTGACTCATTCACTCACTCTCACCCACTCACCGATCACCGGCGCAGGGCTGCACGGCTATCACACTGCTCCGGCGGCTTCTCCTGATTTGAAAATGCCGGCCGCTCATTATTCAATCTCGTATTCCCTGCTTTCCCCGCACACCGGCGCCTATGATTAGTTGCAGGCAGACACGCCCCCACGCTGAGTGACAGCTGTCTCACTGCAACCAATCACAGCAGCCGGTGGGCGGGTCTATATTGTGCAGTAAAATAAATAAATAATTAAAAGAAAAACGGCGTGCGGTTCCCCCCCAATTTTTATACCAGCTAAGATAAAGCCACACGGTTGAAGGCTGGTATTCTCAAGATGGGGAGCTCTACGTTATGGAGAGCCCCCCAGACTAAAAATATCAGCCAGCAGCCGCCCGGAATTGCCGCATCCATTAGATGCGACAGTCCAGGGACTCTACCCGGCTCTTCCTGAATTGCCCTGGTGCGGTGGCAATCGAGGTAATAAGGGGTTAATCATGGCAGGCGTCTATGAGACACCCCCATTGATTAACCTGTAAGTGAAAGTAAATAAACAAATACACCCAAAAAAATCCTTTATTTGGAATAAAAGGCAAAAAAACACCCTCTTTCACCATTTTATTAAAATCCCCAAATACCCCTCCAGGTCCGACGTAATCTACAAAGGTCCCACGACGATTTCAGCTCTGCTACATGAAGCTGACAGCAAAGGCAGTAGAACACCGCCTCTCTCTATGAGCTCCACACAGCAACTGAAGAGAGTCACGCTGTCAGCGGTGACGTCACTGAGGTAATGCCGGGTTGTGTGCGGTGATGATGCGTGCAGGGTAGTGCCGGTGTGTGTGATAATAATGCGTGCGGTAGTGCAGGGGTGTGCGGTGATGATGCGTGCTGGGTAGTGCCTGCATGTGCGGTGATGATGTGTGCTGGGTAGTGCCTGCGTGTGCGGTGATGATGCGTGCGGTAGTGCAGGGGTGTGCGGTGATGATGCGTGCGGTAGTGCAGGGGTGTGCGGTGATGATGCGTGCTGGGTAGTGCCTGTGTGTGCGGTGATGATGCGTGCTGGGTAGTGCCTGCGTGTGTGGTGATGATGCGTGCTGTGTAGTGCCGGCGTGTGCGGTGATGATGCGTGCTGGGTAGTGCCGGCGTGTGCGGTGATGATGCATGCTGGCGTTTGCGGTGATGATGCGTGCTGGGTAGTGCTGGCGTGTGCGGTGATGATGCGCGCTGGGTAGTGCTGGGGTGTGCGGTGATGATGCGTGCTGGGTAGTGCCGGCGTGTGCGGCGATGATGCGTGCTGGCGTGTGCGGTGATGATGCGTGCTGGGTAGTGCTGGCGTGTGCGGTGATGATGCGCGCTGGGTAGTGCTGGGGTGTGCGGTGATGATGCGTGCTGGGTAGTGCCGGCGTGTGCGGTGATGATGCGTGCTGGCGTGTGCGGTGATGATGCGTGCTGGGTAGTGCTGGCGTGTGCGCTGATGATGCGTGCTGGGTAGTGCTGGCGTGTGCGGTGATGATGTGTGCTGGGTAGTGCTGGCGTGTGCGGTGATGATGTGTGCTGGGTAGTGCTGGCGTGTGCGGTGATGATGCGTGCTGGGTAGTGCTGGCGTGTGCGATGATGATGCGTGCTGGGTAGTGCTGGCGTGTGCGATGATGATGCGTGCTGGGTAGTGCTGGCGTGTGCGGTGATGATGCGTGCAAGGTAGTACCTGCATGTGTGCGTGTGGGGTCTCTCTCAGCATAAAAAAAACCAAAAAAACTGATCCGTCGCATCAGTTTTTTCACAATCTGAGACGGATCTGTTGCATCAGGCACAAAGCAGATTGTGCCTGATTGGGAAAAAACTGGTGTGAACAGCAGCTCTGCCAGGCAGGGGATCAGTGGTCGGTAGCTGATAGAAGCATTGGCAATGCTTCTATCTTTGCATATTACCAGCCAGTGCTGTGCACCTGCAGGAGAGGACACAAGTCAGTGATAAGTACACACTGTGTCCTCTCCCCAATGTCCTGATCTACCGTGGTGTGCCTGCAGCATTGAGAAGCAAACACTGTGTGATTCTCAATGCTGCAGGGCAGGCACACACGATAGATAAGGACACAGGGAGTCAGAGAAACAGAGGATCTCACGCTCCGGCCATGGGGGGGGGGGGGAATCAGCGCTGGGGAGATTCAGTGTACATACCTTAGCAGCAGCACAGAGCAGACAGAGACTAGTTTCGGGCAGCGCGCTCCTCTCTGTTATGCCACGTCACGTGTTAGGAGGATAGTAGGAGGGAAAAGCAGGGAGGCGGGGAGAGAGTGGGTGGGCGGAGCCCAGGATACGGCCCTCCCGCCCGTGGCAGCGGGACAAACAATGCAAAGCGTGATAGTCCCGCTGTATCCGGGACGGTTGGGAGGTACTATAACTACATTGTGTCTTGGTGAATGTCCTTGGACATGATCTTCTATAACCTCACCTTTGCAGCAGAGATTGTTTGTGTCTCACCCAGTTTTAAGTCTACTACTTCTGTTTCAATTAATGATGGTGCTTTCATCTTCATATGAAAATAATCATTTTTATCTGTTGGTATAGTTACTCATATACAATATTGACTGTGCAAGTACCTAGAAAAAGTGATGAAGGCGACGGGCGGTCATCAAAGCAACACATGACACTATTAGGGCATCTGATAAGGGAATGTGACATTTCAGATTCCCGCAGGATATTGAGAGCGACATGAGCCAGAGCCCAGGGACCGTGTGACTTTGTGAACGATCCTGATAGGCCGGGACGTCCAAAACCCCATCCAAGAATGAGCTGACACCCCAAGAATTTGGCTATGGGAACAAAGGATAAAAGCCTCTATTATATAAGAAGTCATAATACAGAGCAGACACAGAGATAAGGAGGAGGCAAATCACAGCGGCACACGGAAAAGTGACACCGGCGACATGAAGACGCTGATGGTCCTCTCCCTGCTGGGGATAATGGCCGGCTGCCTCGCCCTGGAAGGTGAGAAATCGTGATATTTAAAGGGCCAGTCACCGTAATGTCAGCAGCTTATATCAGTGCAGGAGTGTTATAAGAGAAGCAGCTGAAAACAAAACCAGATATGTGACATAAAGGGGCGATCATGGGGAGCACGGAGGTTTCTACCAGTGCTGGGTCTCATGGCTGATAACTGCGAGCGATAGATTTTATTATTTGTCCTGCATTTTTCTCTTCCCAATTATGGCTGATAACAGGGAACAATAGATTGTAGTCAACAGTCCTGATCTCTCCCTAGCAATGGCTGATAACAGGGAGTAATAGCTTGTAGTCTCCTGTCCTACAGTTGCTTCTCCCCAGTAATGGCTGATAACAGAGAGTAATACATTGTAGTCACCTGTCCTAGAGTCGCTTCTCCCCAGTAATGGCTGATAACAGGGAGTAATAGATTGTAGCCACCTGTCCTACAGTCACTTTCCCAGTAATGGCAGATAACAGGCAGTAATAGATTGTAGTCACCTGTCCTACAGTCACTTCTCCCCAATAATGGCTGATAACAGGGAGTAACAGATTGTAGTCACCTGTCCTACGGCCACTTGTCCCCAGTAATGGTTGATAACAGGGAGTAATAGATTGTAGTCTCCTATCATACAGTCACTTGTCACCAGTAATGGCTGATAACAGGGAGTAATAGATTGTAGTCACCTGTCCTACAGTCGCTTCTCCCCAATAATGGCTGATAACAGGGAGTAACAGATTGTAGTCACCTGTCCTACACTCACCTCTCCCCAGTAATGGCTGATAACAGAGAGTAATACATTGTAGTCTCCTGTCCTACAGTCACTTGTCCCCAGTAATGGCTGATAACAGGGCGTTATAGATTGTAGTCTCCTGTCCTACAGTCACTTGTCCCCAGTAATGGTTGATAACAGGGACTAATAGATTGTAGTCTCCTATCATACAGTCACTTGTCCCCAGTAATGGCTGATAACAGGGAGTTATAGATTGTAGTCTCCTGTCCTACAGTCACCTCTTCCCAGTAATGGCTGATAACAGGGAGTAATAGATTGTAGTCACCTGTTCTACTGTCACCTCTCCCCAGTGATGGCTGATAACAGGGAGTAATAGATTGTAGTCCCCTGTCCTACATTCACCTCTCCCCAGTGATGGCTGATAACAGAGAGTAATATGTTGTAGTCACCTGTCCTACAGTCTCCTCTCCCCAGTGATGGCTGATAACAGAGAGTAATATGTTGTAGTCACCTGTCCTACAGTCTCCTCTCCCCAGTAATGGCTGATAAGGCCGGAGTCACACTTATGAGAGACTCTTGCAATTCTTGCATCACATCACCCGACATGGCCTGCAGCTCTCCAGACAGGAGCATCTCAGCTGCATAGAAATACATGCAGCTGACCCGCTCCTGTCAGGAGAGTGTGTGGCCGTGCCGGGTGATGCCATGTGAGACTTGCACTAGTCTCTCGCAAGTGTGACTCCAGCCTAACAGAGAGTAATAGATTGTAGTCACCTCTTCTATAGTCACCTCTCCCCAGTAATGGCTGATAACAGGGAGTAATAGATTGTAGTCACCTCTCCTATAGTCACCTCTCCCCAGTAATGGCTGATAATAGGGAGTAATAGATTGCTTCTACAATGGCCTCTTCGTGTTCTTGCCTGTGTGCGCTCCAGCAGTGTAATTGTTCTTCTTGTAGTTGTGGGTTCATGTAATTTATCAGCAATGGTTTGGAGTCTGCGCAGTGTGACCAGTGTTATGTTGAAATGCCACTTGGATTGCCCCTTTGCGCCTGCTGCTTGCAGCCTCTGTCAGACTGCTACGCTGTGATGGCGCCGGCCGGCACAGCCGCATGATTAAAGATGCAGTGCCGGTCTGGCATGGGTCACAGCATAGCAGTCGCGGCTGCGCAGCAGGATGTGTATGGCCATGTCTGCCAGACCAATATCAGAAGATGTGGATGGGCGGGCGCCTGGGGAAAGATCTCTGGGCAGAAGTGTAGACCATAGGAACACAATCCGCACAGCAGGGGGTGAGTGCCGTGTGGCAGGCGCCTGCTCCACTCTCTGCATGTAAAAACATCTCCTGTGTGTGTTTATGTTTATATTTGTATCTGGGGTTGTATGTATGTAACTATATGTGTGTATGTGTTTATGTATGTAGAATTGTATATATACTGTATGTATATTGATTTATATATGTATGGATATAGACAAAAATATAAACGCAACACTTGTTTTTGCTCCCATTTTTCCTGAGCTGAACTCAAACAGCTAAAGCTTTTTTCTATGCACAAAAGGCTTTTTTCTCTCAAATATTGTGCACAAATTTGTCCAAATCGGTGTTAGTGAGCGCTTCTCATTTACTGAGATAATCCATCCATCTCACAGGTGTGGCATATCTAGATGCTGATTAGACAGCATGACTATTGCACAGGTGCGCCTTAGGCTGGCCAGCATGATTATTGCACAGGTGTGCCTTAGGTTGGTAATTATGATTATTGCACAGGTGTGCCTTAGGTTGGCCAGCATGATTATTGCACAGGCGTGCCTTAGCTTGACCAGCATGATTATTGCACAGGCGTGCCTTAGGTTGACCAGCATGAATATTGCACAGGTGTGCCTTAGGTTGGTCAGCATGATTATTGCACAGGTGTGCCTTAGGCTGGCCAGCATGATTATTGCACAGGTGTGCCCTAGGTTGGCCAGCATGATTATTGCACAGGTGCGCCTTAGGTTAGCCAGCATTATTATTGCACAGTTGCGCCTTAGGCTGGCCAGCATGATTATTCCACAAGTGTGCCTTAGGTTGGCCAGCATGATTATTGCACAGGTGCGCCTTAGGTTAGCCAGCATGATTATTGCACAGGTGCCCCTTAGGTTAGCCAGCCTGATTATTGCACAGGTGCGCCTTAGGCTGGCCAGCATGATTATTGCACAAGTGTGCCTTAGGTTGGCCAGCATGATATATTGCACAGGTGTGCCTTAGGCTGGCCAGCAGGATTATTCCACAAGTGTGCCTTAGGTTGGCCAGCATGATTATTGCACAGGTGCACCTTAGGCTGGCCAGCATGATTATTGCACAAGTGTGCCTTAGGTTGGCCAGCATGATTATTGCACAGGTGTGCCTTAGGCTGGACAACATGATTATTGCACAGGTGCGCCTTAGGTTGGCCACAATAAAACATCACTCTAACATGCCGTTTTACAGTACTGGGGGTTCCAGATGGTGGGGGGGGGGGGGTGTCAGAAAACCAGTCTGTGTCTGGTGTGACAACCATTTGCCAGTCTGCCATCTGCCCTGTATAGTAAAAATCAGGAATCATCCGTGAAGAGATCAGCTCTCCAACGTGCTAGACGCCATTTAATGTGAGCAAATCATTCAATGGCGTCTAGCACGTTGGAGAGCTGATCTCTTCACGGATGATTTTTACTGTACAGGGCAGATGGCAGACTGGCAAATGGTTGTCACACTCGGTCAGTTATGACAACGCTCTGCAGTCAGGTGGAGACCCTGATGAGGAGGACGAGCAGCAGAGGAGCTTCCCTGAGACGGTTTCTGACAGTTTGTGCAGAAATTCTTTGGTTTTGCCCCGATTGTTGCAGCCGCTGTCCGGGGGGCCGGTCTCAGACGATCTTGGAGGTGAAGATGCTGGATGTGGAGGTCCTGGGCTCGGGTGGTCACACGTGGTCTGCGATTATGAGGTTGGGTGGATGTACTGCCAAATTCTTTGAAACACCTTTGGAGACGCTTATGGTAGAGAAATGAAGATTCATGTAAGGTCACCACTAGGGGGAGCCGGAACACTGGTGTGTGTAACAGAATTGTGGATCCACAAGGTGTCACAGGCGTAATCACAAATTGATTACTCAGAGACATTGAACAAGCAGGGTCAGAGTCGGAGGTCATGCAGTACAAGTGAGACGGCGGAGTAAGGCTATGTGCGTACTAGGCGTTTTACACGCGGATTTACCCGCGGTTTTGCTGCGGAAATTTCTTGAGAAATGTTTGTAATCTTCCTGCAGACATTTCCCAGCAAAACCTATGGGAAAAAAATAGCTGTGCGCACACTGCGTTTTTTTCTCAAGAAAATTCTTTGTGAAGGTTTTCTTGAGAAAATTTCTTGAGAAAATGTGCATGTCACTTCTTTTCCGCAAATAAGGAATAACGTTTGGAACTCCATTCTATGTCTGAACTGGGTGCAAAAACCTAAAAAAACATCACTATGGGGAGATAAGGTATGCACACCAGTGACTATGGAAGGGGAATACATGGAATAGCAGAAACTGCTGTGTGAATACTGACATGAAAAATCCAATAGCTATATGTAAGAGTGAAAATGTGAAAAATGGAACCTGCATTACTGCCATGAACATATGAATCAAGAGAAATTTAGCTACTGGATTGATCAATGCAATAGAGCCCCAACACTACGCCAAAGTATTTCTCTACGTTGGGGTCCCTAGCTTGTGTGTGTCCTCTCATGCAGTTAAAAAACTTACCGTGTATGGGAAGCTGAGACCCAGGCTATTTATGTGTATGATATGGATTGGCAATAGGTGTGGTTGGGGAGGGTTCACAAACGAAAAAATACTAACAAATAAGGAATAACGTTTGGAACTCCATTCTAAGTCTGAACTGGGTGCAAAAAGTGATTTTTTTTAGGTTTTTCGCGATACTGCTGATAACACGGCAGGCATAGAAGTCAGTGACAGCGCTGATGGCAGGACTGCAGGAGATCATCACAGCAGGTAATGATCTCATCTATCCTCCTGATGGTAGCGCTAGTCATCCCCTGCAGTGACCTGGGCTGACCTCATGATGTTAGCTCAGGTCACTGCATTACTTTCCCAGCCAATGGGGAACCTTCTGTTCTTCATTGACTGGGACAGTAACTATGGTATGGATCGTCGTGGGACCCCCTTATTGAATTACGCCGGACCCAGATTTGATTGTTCTTGTCAATAAATTGGTGAAAGAGGGAATGTGGGGAGTGTTTTTTCAAATAAAACTTTTTTTGTTGTCTATTTTTTATTTCTTACTGACTGGGTTGGTGATGTCAGGTATCTGATAGACACGTGACATCACTAACCCCAGGGCTTGATGCCAGGTGACATTACACATCTGGCATCAACCCCATATATTACCCCGTTTGCCACCGCACCAGGACAACGGGATGAGTTGGGGCGAAGCACCAGGATTGGCACGTCTAATGGATGCGCCACTTCTGGGGCGGCTGCAGCCTGCTATTTTTAGGCTGGGGAGTGTCCAATAACAGTGGACCTTCCTAGTCTGAGAATATCAGACCCCAGCTGTCCGCTTTACCTTGGCTGGTGATCCAATTTGGGGGGGACCCCACAATTTTTGTTTTAAATTATTTATTTAATGTAAAATAACAGCGTGGGGTGCCCTCTGTTTTGGATTAGCAGCCAAGGTGAAGCTGCCAGCTGTGGTTTGCAGACTGCAGCCGTCTGCTTTACCCTAGCTGGCTACAAAAGATGAAGGGACTTTACGTCATTTTTTTTTAAATTATTTATTTTTTGGCTAAATACAAGGCTAGGCACCCTTTAGTGCCACATGAAAGTCACTAAAGGGTGCCAGCTTAGAATATGCAGGGGGTGGGACATTATATAGCTCTTTCTCATCTATCTATCTATCTTTCCCTCTATCCATTATCTGTCTATCTATCGATTATCTATCTATTATCTATATTATTTATTGCAGTTCAGCATAAAAAAAACGCAGGGACCAACCTGCGGAAAAATCGCGGCAAAAACGCATGCGTTTTTCCCGCGGTTTTGGTGCAGTTTTTTACCACAGGTGCGGTAATCTTCAACTCCCAGAAGTTTCTCAAGAAATTTTCTTGAGAAAAATCACTTTTCTAGTGCGCACATAGCCTTAGTGTCAGGGGCGAGCCGGAGGTGGGGAACCGGGAGAGCAAGTCGTAGAAGAGGGGCACAGGGACGGAACAACAAACGGGAAGCAGTAGAGGAAGACCGGAAGGTAAGCTAAGATGGAGGGGACGGGAGTCAAGGAGGTCGGCCTGAACGGGGAGGACGGAAATCAGGAGGTTGGACAAGGTAGCAGGCAGAATCAAGAGAACTTACAGGGACCAGACGCGCACACTGCAGAGCAGGAACTATAACTGGCGCCGGACCAATGGTGGAGACATCCTGATACAGTGGCGTGATCCTGGGAAGAAGGCACGGAAGCACAGGCTCCTCCCACCGGCCAAGCACAGGGAAACACCAACCACAGGAACTGGTGACAAATACAACTCTGCAACAGCAGAGTCCAAACTGAATCGTGACAATTCAAATTACAGGAAACAGCTCTGGAGGACATTCCTGTAGTCAGCAGCCAAGTGCCGCTCTCTCAAAACTTGCACCAACTATTGCATTGTGCTGTGTTATAAAACTGCACATTTTAGAGCGGACTTTTATTGTGGCCAGCCTAAGGCGCACCTGTGCAATAATCATGCTGCCTAATCAGCATCTTGATATGCCGCACCTGTGAGGTGGATGGATTATCTCAGTAAAAGGAGAAGTGCCCACTAAGGCCGGAGTCAAACTTACAAGTGATTCGCATCACATCACCCAGCACGGCCGCACACTCTCTGGACAGGTGCGTCTCAGGTACATAGAAATACATGCAGCCGACCTGCTCCTGGCAGCAGAGCGCGTGGCCGTGCCAGGTGATGGGATGCGAGACTCTCGCAGGTGTGACTCCGGCCTAACACAGATTTACACAAGTTTGTGAACAATATTTGAGAGAAAAAAAGCTTTTTGTGTCCATAGAAAAAGTCTTAGATCTTTGAGTTCAGCTCATGAAAAATGGGAACAAAACCAAAAATGTTGCATATATATTTTTGTAAATATTTGAGACTGTATATATACATGTGTGTGTTTGTTCATATAATCAGGATTGTAAATATTTGTTTATATGTACGTCTGTGCATCTGGAATTGTACATGGAATTGTATGTATAAGTGTAAGGTGTGTGCATGGAAGAGTGTGTTGTTCTTTTTGTTGTGTATGTAAAAACATTTCTTTATATATCGGGCCTAATCTACCATTAGGGGACACATCATTATCAAGCTCCAGCGCCATCATGTGGCCAAAAATCATGTTTACATCTAGTCTGAGGAGAACGTTGGTCTCTGTACATTTCTCCGTGTATATACTGTATGTGTTTCTGTATCTAAACTTACTCTTAAGTATTATAATTTATAATATTAAATTGCAGAAATTAACCATGTTCTACTTTTAGCTACAGGTGATAAACCCCCAGATGGAAATTCAAAGAAGTTGTTAAATGATCAAGGTAAAAGCCATTATCACAACATAAAAGACCTATGTAGACCTTCTGCTGAAATACTCTGTGCTCCTGAGGGACCCTGCTCCTTCTAATACATAACTTCTAGTCTGTGACCTCCTACAGTCGGCACACTACTGTCCTGAAATACTCTGTGCTCCTGGGATCCCTGCTCTTTCTATTGTGCAATTTCTAGTCTGTGACCTCCTACAGTTGGCACACTCCTGTCCTGAAATACTCTGTGCTCCTGAGGGACCCTGTTCCTTCTATTGTGCAAATTCTAGTCTATGACCTCCTACAGGCGAAATACTTCTGTCCTGAAATACTCTGTGCTCCTTAGGGTCCCTGATCCTTCTATTGTATAATTTATAGTCTGCAACCTCCTACAGTCGGCACACTCCTGTCCTGAAATACTCTGTGCTCCTGAGGGACCCTGTTCCTTCTATTGTGCAATTTCTAGTCTATGACCTCCTACAGGCGAAATACTTCTGTCCTGAAATACTCTGTACTCCTGAGGGACCCTGCTCTTTCTATTACGTATCTTCTAGTCTGTGACTTCCTACAGTCGCCACACTCCTGTCCTGAAATACTCTGTGCTCCTGAGGGACCCTGTTCCTTCTATTGTGCAATTTCTAGTCTATGACCTTCTATAGGCAAAATACTTCTGTCCTGAAATACTCTGGCTTCTGAGGGTTCCTTCTCCTTCTATTGTGTAATTTCTAGTCTGTGACCTCCTACAGTTTGCAAACACCTGTCCTGAAATACTCTGTGCTGCTGGGGTCCCTGCATCTTCCACTATGTAACACTTAATCTGCTCTTTGGCCAGTTTGTTCAATGTTTTCTGATTTTCTTTGCTTTTTTTCTTCCCCTTTAAGATGTGGTGATGTCACGGAGCGCAGCAAACTCCGTCATCAAGAGGCACCGGCGCTCCTATGACTATTTAGAAAGGTGAGAGTGGTTACGGGTTGCGGTGTGGACCTGCGCCCCAATACTGGGCTCATAGGGACTTAGGTCTGACTAATCATGGTTGGCATGGGTTCCCCGTATTCTCATGAATTTTCTCCTACACTCCATTGAGATTAGATTGTGAGCTCCTGGGGTCAGGGATCTTGGGAATGATTTTGTGTGTACGATAGGTAGATGAGATTGTTAGAGTCTTGAAATGGTAATGATGGGAGTGATACATGTTAGAAATAGGGAGATAAGTTACGAATGATGAGAGTGAATGATTAGAGTGTGAGCTTTTGGGGCCAGTGATGATGGGAGTGATGCAACATGTGTGACGATCTGATTGAGAAGTCCTAAGGTCGTGGATGATGTGAGTGACACAAGAATATGTTCCTATGCTGGAGACTGGAAAAACCTGGGTGTGGAGCCATGAAAGTGCGGAAATGTCCCCCTCGGCCATAACAGTTGTCACCTACTTTTGCCCAGAAAAGCAGAAGATAAAACTCCTAATATCCTTTCCATTATGTCCTGTCTTATATTTTAGGTTGTTCCCGAGAATAAAGTCTCCTCTGGAGAGAAAGATGGAGCAGTGTGAGGACTACTGGCCCTGCGATCAGATGTCGGAGTCAGTCGGCTTCTATAAAGCCTACCAGAGATACTTTGGACGTGTGTGAATGGAGACCGAAGCGCAATAGCTGAACGGACCCCAAACCTGCAGCATTGAGTATCTCGCTATGAAGAAATGCCAAATAAGACGTGTGCGACCCCTTATAAGTGACCCCGCACACCCCATGTTATGCTTCATATGTACAAACTAAATACATGAGCTTTTACTGACGTAGAAATCAGGTTCGAATATTTCATTTCGCAAAAATAACACAAAGTGGAGTAAAAATGTATCCATAATCAGCAAATATAGAAATCAGCTATAACTGAATCATCAGCAATCAGGGAATGGGGGGAATTCCAAAAACTAATATTATTCAGAAAATCAAACAATCACGCTCATAGTAGTATCAAGCCTGAATCCTACAAATGACAAAGTGCAGCACGATGATCGCGAGCCAAAAACGCGCCCGAAACAACCCAGAGAAGAGTAAAAGCAGCTTCAGTATTGAGGACAAGTCAGTGCCAGGATAACAAATGATAGGCAACGAGGTCCAAATGGTGTCAATAGAAAACAAAGAAGTGTAACCAGATCACAAGAGACGCAACGAGAACTGATACGAGTATATACGTATCATAGAGGAGAGTGTCACTGATATTGGAGGGACAGCCCTTAGTACCTGAAAAGATGTGACAAGTGCCCGACTGACACTCCGTCCAATCTTCCCCAGAGAATCCTCAGTGGGACATGGTTCCTCTCCTGGTGTGAGGGAGCTTTGTGGCCTCGAATATGATCATCTCATTTCTGTCAGTATTCCAGACAACTTGTGAGATAACCTTCAGTACAGATGACTCCATAGCCCACAAAGCCTCTAACGTGCTTCATAAACAAATGTTTTCTTGACCGGCCTGAAGTCGTACATCACTGTACACATCACTGAGCCCCCACCATGCGTCCCTGTAGACACCACTGAGCCCTGCAATGCTTCATGTAGACATCCTGATCTACTGCCGTACTTCACTGTAGACACCACCAAGCCCCTGCCATGCTTCATTGTAGACATCCTGATCTACTGCCATACATCACTGTAGACATTACCAAGCCCCTGCCATGCTTCATTGTAGACATCCTGATCTACTGCCATACATCACTATAGACATTCTGGTCCCCTGTCGTGCTTTACTGTAGACACCGTGTTCCACCGCCATGCTTCACTGTAGACATAACCAAGTCCCCACCGTGATTCTCTGTAGACATTTAACTCCAGCGCCGTGCTTCACTGTAGATATCCTATTCTTCCAACGTGCTTCACTGTAGAGATCCCGATCCCCCATCATGCTTCACTGTAGCCACGAGTGAGCCCCCGCTATGCTTCACTGTAGACATCATCAAGGCGCACACTGTGTGTCACAGAGACAGACCAGGAGATCACGCAGATATCTCACCACTGTTGTCACAAAAAACACTGCTGCCTCTAATTATCAGAACAATATACAATTGACCAATGTTTGAAGGACAAGGTAACGGTTGCTTTCACTACTAGGCCGATTATTGGGGAACTCACAGTGAGTGTATAGTATATACACAACTGATTCCAACACATGGAATATATATATACTTCAGTATGGTAATTGCCAAGCTCCACAATAACCCAACAAAAACTACTACCGTGTTTCCCCGAAAGTAAGACAGTGTCTTACATTCTTTTTACCCCCAAAAGTGCCACTATGTCTTACTTTCGGGATATGTCTTATATTGGAAAAAATCCCACAGCAATCGCAGCAAGTCTCCATGCAATGTACCGTATGGGGACTTGCCGCGATTGCGCCCTAAGTGTACCGCAAGTTAAGGAAACTTAACCACCAGCGGCTGCACATGAGGGCACTGAGGCTGCGTGATTTTGTATGTTGTCCATGGTCCTGATGGACCACGGACAACATTACTGCAACATTTCAACATTTCTCGGTAGCCGAGCGTTCAGCTGAGCGCCCGACCGCCGGCATGTGTCAGCTCTCAGCTGAGCGCCCGACCGCCGGCATGTGTCAGCTCTCAGCTGAGCGCTAAGCCGCCGGCATGTCAGGGCGCTCAGCTGAGAGCTGTCACATGCCGGCGGCATGTCAGGGCGCTCAGCTGAGCGCTCGGCCGCCGGCAAGTCAGGGCGCTCAGCTGAGCGCTTTGCCGCCGGCATGTCAGGGCGCTCAGCTGAGCGCTTTGCCGCCGGCAAGTCAGGGCGCTCAGCTGAGAGCTGTCACATGCCGGCGGCATGTCAGGGCTCTCAGCTGAGCGCTCGGCCGCTATAACTGTACTGTAAAGAAGAAAATAAATAAATTTTTACTACGTCTTACTTTCGGGGTACGTCTTACATTAGCCGCCCCCCCAAAACCCCCACTACGTCTTACTATCGGGGGTGTCTTACTATCGGGGAAACACGGTAGCTGCCACCACCAATCGCTTATACAGGCTGATTGGACACCTGTTGTTACGTTCCCTGATGGTGATGAGGCGGCGAGCGGGAGTGGACCGACTGGACCACAAGTGGAACCCAGGCTTATCCTTTAGTGGGAGGGCCTTGACTAAGTGCCTACTGGGTAGAGGCCAGGTGTCACTTCCAGGTCAGTGTCTGGGACTGTAGCAGCTGACCCCCAGGACAGGGACAGGCACAGGTATGGACAGGCAGAGTGTCAGGTGCTGACAGGTGCCTCCGGGACCGTTGAGGCAGACAGAACCGCAAGGCGGACAGTCAGATTTTCTAGTACTGACAAGTGCAGCCAGTATGGCTGAGGCAGACAGAACAGCAGGAGCAGGCGGGTTCATAGGGAACAGCCTGGGACAGGATGACAGGTACGGGTTGGTAGACACAGGTACAGGTAACGGACAGTGAGCAACAGGACCTGACAACTAGCTAGCTAGACATACATGCACTAACTGACCATGTTGCTTAGGCACCTCCCTTTGTAGGACAGTACCTAAAGTACTTAGTGCCCCTCAGCCATAGGCTGAGAGGCACATCCGGGAATAGGTGTGCTGGCCTTTTAAGATAGCAAGCGTGCGTGCTTGCACCCTAAGCACGGTCCTGGGGGACTTGTGCGACATGAGCAGGAGGAAGGAGACTCACATGTGGTGGCAAGGCAGGGTGATGCGGTCCGGCTGTGGCAGCGAGTGAGTTGGTGACCCTGCTGGGAAGAAGCAGAACTGTGCAAGGACACGGCTCTACACCCGTTACAGGTAAAGTATGGCTTCACGGATGCGTATAATAGAGCAAGAGGAACAAAGCTATTACATTTTATATATTTAATCTGAAAAGTAGGTAGTGTTTATAAAAATATACAAAAGATATTACAAAGGGGACAAAACAATTCAATATAAAAAACATAAAAAGGATAACAAAAGAAAAGTACTAAACCAGTGTCACAGGAATGGCTCAGAGCTTAGCAGAGAGAAGACTCCTTTTAGAAAATATGGAACAATCCTACACAGCAAGATATCTTCCTGCATTGAACGAAGGTAACAACTCAAACTTCTGTATTTATTAAAGAAAAGTTACTCCCACATACCTCCCCTTGGTGACCTCAGAGGAGCTGGTCATGGGATGTGGCTCCAGTCTCTAGAAAATTATGAGATCCCCAATTTCTAGGATATCTTTGCCCCTGGAGGTCTCAGGAGGACAATATTATGGTCATGTTTCCTATCAAAAATTGTTACTTTCTATAGAGATGAAACGTGACTTGTGTATTGTTATCCATCTGCCCGATATTATTTGTAGTTCATAGGCAGGTCTAAGTTATGTAAAAAATATGTATGTTATCCCCTTGAGCTCACAATGCTGAAAATGTGTCTACCATAATTATGCCTGCCACAAGAATCCAAATATTCATAACTGTACGAGTATGCTGACTCCAAAGAGGCTGGTTGCTGTCCTTTGAAATTCAGTAGAGCTGACGCCAGAGGTGACAGAAGTGTCACTTCTCAGGCTGTGTATATACAAAATCCAGGTTTTCCATCTGCTTTACAACAGATGTACCACTTCAATTATCTGTCCAGACCAAGGGGTACTATTTCAATGAAGGCTAAACAGGGGTCAGATGTAATGTTAGATTGCAAGTTCTTGGGTAATTTCCAAAATTATGATGAAGCCATGTTTAAATGTACTGATCCTCTCATACATTCTCATTATGACACTGCTTCACTGTAGACATCACTGAGCCCCCGTCGTGATTCACTGTAGACATCACTGAGCCCCCGCCGTGCTTCACTGTAGATATCACTGATCCCCTCCATGGATCTGTGGCACCCCTGAGGCTCAGATTGCCACAGGGTACTGTGCCTCAATTAAGGTGCGGTATCTATCTCGGGTAAGGAGGGGGTTAATCCCCGGTGCTCCACATTCACACACATTACATACAGTTTAGGAGCCTTCACATAGGGTGGGTTGACTCAGGGTAGGCGGTGGGTGGTCATAGCGGTCATGAGACTTCCCGGTCACTGAAGCCAGCCACCTGGGGGTTCCACCTGTGGTAGAAATAGGCACAAGACACTCACATCAAGGAACTCTCTGAGGAGAATCTTAGCAGACCCATCAGGACCATAGTTCTGGCAAGGCATCTCTGGAAAACCTGGACTTTACAGGGCCCAGGGGCTTAGAGCGGGAGCTCAGCCGGGGTACCTAACTGCGGATGGGGACACTCTAGAAACAGGACTCTCACTCCTTCTCTTCCAAAGCACTGGTGGTGACCCCTTTACCGGATCTGGGATTGATCTGAGCCCATCACGGCAGTGACCAGTGTGACTGGGCTGGCAGCTGACGTGAGTAAACTACACGCTGAACCCGCAAAGTCTGTGTTGGCTCTTCCTTACCGGCGCTGCCACCCAGCGCTTAGGTACCAACGGCCATTATAACCCTCATCATCCACCCGGGGCCTGCTCCGCCTGTGGGGAGCGATACCATCCCGGCAGCCATAACACCTGCCCTGGGGAGGAATCCGGCAGCGGCGGCTATACCCTGGCTGCGTACCACAGGTGGCGTCACGACAAACTCTCCCAATTACCCCGCTTCCCCACCATTTACTGTACGCCTCGGGGCAACGGAACCGGGCAAGGTCACCTGTGACATCGCCTGACCCGACCCGAAACGGTCCACCGATGAGTAGATTAACTGCCTGCCCCGTGGAGCGCTACAGATCACTGTAGACATCACCAAGCCCTGACTGTGTTGAACTGTAGACATTACTGAGTCCCCACCGTGCTTCACTGTAGATATCACCAAGTCCCAGCCGTGCTTCACAATGAATAGACATCACCCAGTTCACATTGTACATCACTCTAGACAACACCAAGCCCCCAGCATGCTCCACTGTAAACATCATTGAGCTTGCCAACAAATTTTCCGCAGTTACTGGACGGTTTTTAATTCCTTAAGAATATGTTCATGGCTTCCTCTTCCTGCCAGGTTAAGGTAGTGTCACTGGTGACAGCCTCCTTTTTCAAAATCCCCTTCCTGCAATCATGGATCCAGGGCCAGTGTTTGTTTTCTGTACTGTTCAGAAGTCACTTAAACACCTGTGATTAGCTGCAGTGGTCATGTGAATAGGAGAGCACGTCAGTGGAGACACATCATGAAAGAACAGTGAGGATACACGGAGTCTAATGTGTGGAACATATCTATAAAGCATCAGAGGAACGACCCAGGGTACAGACATATCTCACCATGTAAAAAATAATAATAAACCCCCATGCATATAGAAGCCTCTTTATTAATGAGACATATATATATATACACCTACAGCAAAAGATGGGAACTAAGGAGCATTTCACATAATAAAAATATCTTTACCATTCAATATTAATACAAAAGAAACTACACAATAGATATCAGAAAAGAGAGAGTGAAGGACGACAAATAACATACAATGCAGATACCTACAGACATCTAAGTGTAGGGCCAGAGAAAAGCGCAGGTGAAGGTGAATTGTACATCGGGGCTTTTGCCCCCCATGTATATATATATATATATATATATATATATATATATATATATACATATACATATATATATATATATACAGTACAGACCAAAAGTTTGGACACAACTTCTCATTCAAAGAGTTTTCTTTATTTTCAGGACTCTGAAAATTGTAGATTCACATCGGAGGCATCAAAACTATGAATTAAAGCATGTGGAATGAAATACTTAAAAAAGTGTGAAATAACTGATAATATGTCTTATATTCTAGGTTCTTCAAAGTAGCCACCTTTTGCTTTAATTACTGCTTTGCACACTCTTGGCATTCTCTTGATGAGCTTCAAGAGGTAGTCACCGGAAATGGTTTTCCAACAGTCTTGAAGGAGTTCCCAGAGATGCTTAGCACTTGTTGGCCCTTTTGCCTTCACTCTGCGGTCCAGCTCACCCCAAACCATCTCGATTGGGTTCAGGTCTGGTGACTGTGGAGACCAGGTCATCTGGCGTAGCACCCCATCACTCTCCTTCTTAGTCACATAGCCCTTACACAGCCTGGAGGTGTGTTTGGGGTCATTGTCCTGTTGAAAAATAAATGATGGTCCAACTAAACGCAAACTGGATGGAATAGCACGCCGCTGCAAGATGCTGTAGTAGCCATGCTGGTTCTGTATGCCTTCAATTTTTAATAAATCCCCAACAGTGTCACCAGCAAAGCCCCCCCGCACCATCACACCTCCTCCTCCATGCTTCACGGTGGGAACCAGCCATGTAGAGTCCATCCATTCACCTTTTCTACAAAGACACGGTGGTTGGATCCAAAGATCTCAAACGCACAGATTTCCACTGGTCTAATGTCCATTCCTTGTGTTCCTTAGCCCAAACAAGTCTCCTCTGCTTGTTGCCTGCTGCACAACGTCTCCTCTTAATAGTTGTTCTAGAAATGAGGTGTGTCCAAACTTTTGGTCTGTACTGTATATATTATATACATATATATATATATATATATATATAGATATATATATATATATATATATATATATAGGCATCCGCATATGTTAGTTTTCAGCCTTCACTTGTGTAATGTCTTTTTGTACGAAAGTTTAATATACTTTTTGAAATGCTCTTTAGTTCCCATCTTTTGCTGTAAGTGATAGGTGATAATTGAAAGAAATCTTCCCCAAAAATGTCCGTGGTTCCTGGAGCAGTGGTGTAATAGTCTGTATCTGCTTTACATTGTATACGGGGCTACGGAAACATGGCCGCCGCCGCTGACACTCCGGACCTCAGCTCTGCCTCTAGTGACGAGGAAGGGTCTGTTTACTGTACACGTGACTGGTTACTGCTGTGACCCCGGAAGTAGATGCGTGCGTTGCCTGGACACGGAAGCGGAAGTGCGGGCTGTGCGCTTCGGAGCTGGAGCAGCCTCGCAGGTGAGCTAATGGCTGCGGATCAAATTGGCAGATCACCAGATATCGGGCGATAGTTGCAAGAGCTGTACAGCGACCCTAAACTCTTAACTGCAGGAAAACAAAGTGCAGTGTCCCCGGAGCAGCAGAGCGTCACTGTTATCTCCATCATATCACACGTCTGGACCTCCTACCCACTTATCACCATGTACAAGACCTCTGCTTGCTGCAAATGAATGGGAACATTCCTCATTACAGCCATTCCTGCGCTTCCCACAGCTGAGGGTTTGTTACATTGTACCCGGTCTTCACTGAATACCATGGACTGATACATTGTAATGGACTGTTGGGGAGCCTTGTGCTGCTAATGTAAGCCAGTGTACCAAACCCTCAGCTGTGAGACGGGACAGAATAGAATCGTTTCCATTCACTGACTGCAAACAAAGATCCTGTAAATATTGTGCAGATGGAACAAGATGAGTGTCCCAGCTTCAGATTGGACACCGATATTGATATTCATGACTGATCTCCATCTGCTTCTTATCACAGGTTTCTCTTCTCAGTGGGACGGTGAAAGAAAGAGGACAGCAAGATGGGGCGAAGATCCACGTCCTCCACCAAGAGTGGGAAGTTCATGAATCCCACAGATCAGGCCCGTAAGTCACATATACTGAGCATGAGCCTGCGAGAGTGCAGCTCCGGAGTATAATTCAGGATCAGTAATGTATGTACACCGTAACTCCACCAGCAGAATAGTGAGTACAGCTCTGGAGTACAATACAGGATATAACTCAGGATCAGTACAGGATAAGTAATGTATGTGCACAGTGACTGCACCAGCAGAATAGTGAGTGCAGCTCTGGAGTATAAGGCTATATGTCCACGAGAGAATGTTGCTGCGGATTTTTCTGCATGAAAATCCGCGGCTTTCCCGCAAAATCCGCACCTTTTCAAAGGTGCGGATTTACCGCGGAATTGCCGCGGATTTTGGTGCGGATTTTTTTTTTTTTTTAGGCTAAGGCTATGTGCCCACGCTGCGGAAAATGCGTGGATTTTTCCGCGGATTTCTCGCTGAAAAGCCGCGGATTTTCCGAAAATCTGCAGCAGCGGCACTTCCCAGCCATTTCTATGACTTTTTGGAAATGCTGTGCCCATGCTGCGGATTTTTCCGCGGCGGATTTGGTGCGGATTTTGATCCGGAAAAATCTGCAACATATCAATTATTGTTGCGGATTTTGATCCGGATTTTGGCTTCAGAATTGGGGGAAAAAAAAAAAATCCGCACCAAAATCCGCGGTAAATCCACACCTTTGAAAAGGTGCGGATTTTGCGGGAAAGCCGCGGATTTTCATGCAGAAAAATCCGCAGCAACATTCTCTCGTGGACACATAGCCTAATACAGGATGTAACTCAGGATCAGTACAGGATAAGTAATGTATGTACACAGTGACTCCACCAGCAGAATAGTGAGTGCAGCTCTGGAGTATAATACAGGATGTAACTCAGGATCAGTACATGGTAAGTAATGTAATGTATGTACAGTTAGGTCCAGAAATATTTGGACAGTGACACAAGTTTCGCGAGTTGGGCTCTGCATGCCACCACATTGGATTTGAAATGAAACCTCTACAACAGAATTCAAGTGCAGGTTGTAACGTTTAATTTGAAGGTTTCAACAAAAATATCTGATAGAAATTGTAGGAATTGTCACATTTCTTTACAAACAATCCACATTTTAGGAGGTCAAAAGTAATTGGACAAATAAACCAAACCCAAACAAAATATTTTTATTTTCAATATTTTGTTGCGAATCCTTTGGAGGCAATTACTGCCTTAAGTCTGGAACCCATGGACATCACCAAACGCTGGGTTTCCTCCTTCTTAATGCTTTGCCAGGCCTTTACAGCCGCAGCCTTCAGGTCTTGCTTGTTTGTGGGTCTTTCCGTCTTAAGTCTGGATTTGAGCAAGTGAAATGCATGCTCAATTGGGTTAAGATCTGGTGATTGACTTGGCCATTGCAGAATGTTCCACTTTTTTGCACTCATGAACTCCTGGGTAGCTTTGGCTGTATGCTTGGGGTCATTGTCCATCTGTACTATGAAGCGCCATCCGATCAACTTTGCGGCATTTGGCTGAATCTGGGCTGAAAGTATATCCCGGTACACTTCAGAATTCATCCGGCTACTCTTGTCTGCTGTTATGTCATCAATAAACACAAGTGACCCAGTGCCATTGAAAGCCATGCATGCCCATGCCATCACGTTGCCTCCACCATGTTTTACAGAGGATGTGGTGTGCCTTGGATCATGTGCCGTTCCCTTTCTTCTCCAAACTTTTTTCTTCCCATCATTCTGGTACAGGTTGATCTTGGTCTCATCTGTCCATAGAATACTTTTCCAGAACTGAGCTGGCTTCATGAGGTGTTTTTCAGCAAATGTAACTCTGGCCTGTCTATTTTTGGAATTGATGAATGGTTTGCATCTAGATGTGAACCCTTTGTATTTACTTTCATGGAGACTTCTCTTTACTGTTGACTTAGAGACAGATACACCTACTTCACTGAGAGTGTTCTGGACTTCAGTTGATGCTGTGAACGGGTTCTTCTTCACCAAAGAAAGTATGCGGCAATCATCCACCACTGTTGTCATCCGTGGACGCCCAGGCCTTTTTGAGTTCCCAAGCTCACCAGTCAATTCCTTTTTTCTCAGAATGTACCCGACTGTTGATTTTGCTACTCCAAGCATGTCTGCTATCTCTCTGATGGATTTTTTCTTTTTTTCAGCCTCAGGATGTTCTGCTTCACCTCAATTGAGAGTTCCTTAGACCGCATGTTGTGTCTGGTCACAGCAACAGCTTCCAAATGCAAAACCCACACCTGTAATCAACCCCAGACCTTTTAACTACTTCATTGATTACAGGTTAACGAGGGAGACGCCTTCAGAGTTAATTGCAGCCCTTAGAGTCCCTTGTCCAATTACTTTTGGTCCCTTGAAAAAGAGGAGGCTATGCATTACAGAGCTATGATTCCTAAACCCTTTCTCCGATTTGGATGTGAAAACTCTCATATTGCAGCTGGGAGTGTGCACTTTCAGCCCATATTATATATATAATTGTATTTCTGAACATGTTTTTGTAAACAGCTAAAATAACAAAACTTGTGTCACTGTCCAAATATTTCTGGTCCTAACTGTACATAGTGACTGCACCAGCAGAATAGTGATTCCAGCTCTGAAGTATAATACAGGATGTAACTCAGGATCAGTACATGGTAAGTAATGTAATGTATGTACACAGTGACTCCAGCAGAATAGTGAGTGCAGCTCTGAAATATAATACAGGATTACTAATCTCACTATAGCTCTGAATATGGGAGCTCCACAGGTTGAGGCTGGTAGTTATAAAGTGTTTCTATATAGTGGAGTCAGAGTTGGATTTCTCCTGTTGGATGTGACTAGGATGTCTGTACTGATCATTTGCTCTCTTCTCCTCTCTATAGGAAAGGAGGCGAGGAAGAGGGAGCTGAAAAAGGTGAGGACTTGTCACCAGTGACTGCAGCCATTTTCAGCCTCTTGTTTTGCGTCTGACGTCCTGCGGATGATGAGACTCTTCTGTGCAGTACAAGCTTTGGGTACACTCTGAGTTCAGCTCTGTGGTATATGTTGGTGATTAAGGTGTTATTTCTTTGCTTGTTTCCCTTGTAGAACAAGAAGCAGAGGATGATGGTGCGGGCGGCTGTGCTGAAAATGAAAGACCCAAAGCAAATTATCCGAGACATGGAGAAGCTGGATGAGATGGGTGAGCGCGGTCTCCAAATCCATGGATTAAATCAGTGTGTGTGTGTGTGGGGAGGGGGTCTGACTGATTAATATAAAGGGAATACAAAAACTTAGCCACAGGTCCATTGTTTGCATGACATCACGATCTACGAGGGATCTAAAACCGTGCTCATCCAGAGCCTCTTGTTTCATGACTCTACATAAAACCCAAACCGAGTGTGTCGATTCCTGCAGGCACCATGCACTGAAGAAATCTATTTTTTTTTTTTTTTTTATAGAATTTAACCCCGTGCAGCAGCCACAGCTGAACGAGAAAGTTCTCAAAGACAAAAGGAAGAAGCTGAGGGAGACATTCGAGCGCATTCTGCGTCTGTACGAGAAGGAGAACCCCGAAACCTACAAAGAATTGCGCAAAATCGAGCTGGACTATGAGCACAAGAGGGCGCAGCTCAGCCAGTACTTCGATGCTGTTAAGGTGGGGGCGTCTCCGTATTTGTAAAGCTAAAAAGTTCTGCAGTTTTCTAAGACTTGTGTTTTGCGACTCCCTATTTTCAAGATCTATTTGCTGTAAATTGGAGAACCTAAAATCCAAGGCGTGAAATCCAGGGGGATGTAATAGTTTGTTTCCCTTTAAGGCTATGTGCCCACGGGACAATGTACCCGCGGATTTTGCCGCGGAAAACCTGCGGATATTCCTGGATTTTCTAGATTAATCCACAGGTTTTCGCAAGTACAGACACTCCCCATGTTATCCTATGGGATTTGGGGAGTGCTGTATCCATGCTGCGGTATGTGCGGCTGCGGAAAATGCTGCGGATGTCTCACAGGCGCACATAACTGCATGTCAATTATTCATGCAGAAATATCTGCGGAATTCCCGCTCCTCCACTATGGAGTTAGAATTCAGGAATTCTGCACAAAATCGGCACGGTTTCCGCAGGTTTACCGCAACAACTCTGCAGCAATGGATAGCTGCGGATTCCGGGGAGCTGCTGCGGGAAACCTGCGGACAAACCTGCTGCAAAATCCGCGGGTACGTTGTCTCATGGGCACAGAGCCTAAAGCTCTGCTAGTAATCTAGAAAATCTGATAATCCAGATCTGTGAGAACCAGTGAGGAGTCTGGATATAGAAAAGTACTGGACTATTCTGGGTTAAGTTGACTTGAGCCTAAGATCATTTGATCACTTATTTTGTATGTTTGAATTGTAGTGTATAGAGAAAATCATGGTCTCCTATGAAGCTTGGCTTCAAGATGGGCATCACAGAGGGCAGCAATGGGGAATTCATCAACCCATGGCTGCTATGACAATACATTACACCCCTATGGCTATGTTTAAATGATGCTATTGGTGATCAACAGCAGGCAGTAGCATTTAAATGGTTAAACAGCAAGATGCCAGCCGTGTTTATCAGTCGGCATCTTACAGGTATGGTGCAGGCTCAGCACCTGAGGCTGCTTCAGGCAACAACTTGTCAAGTACCAGTGCGTCTACTACATCTGGGTGTCTGCCCCAAAAATGGTGCACGACAGAGTACACTGTGACTCTATCTGCACCATTATAGTCATTGGCCTGTCAGTGCATACGTTCGAATCCCGTTTTGTGGGGAATTCGGAGGGAGACCCCACGGGACCACTGAGTGAGGAGGGGAACGCAGTGTGAAGGCGGCCTTATTTTTATCGCACCGTGAACGTCATAAAAGATCAGAAATCAATAGCGGCATTGGGGTTTTTTACCCCTCGATTTTCAGTAAATGATGTGTTAGTGAATGGAGTGCATCAAAGCTATAACTTGTACTGAATAAAAGAGGCTTCACATGGCTGTAGAGAAGGAAACCTAAAGACGTTACGGCCCTGGGGAAAAAAAACAGGTGAAAATAAAAAAATTGACTGGTTCTTAATGGGTTAACCCATTTACGACCGGCCGATTTTTCGCTTTCCGTTTTTTTTTTCGCCATTCTTTTTCTGAGAGCCGTAACTTTTTTATTTTTCAGTCAATATGGTCATGTGAGGGCTCATTTTTTGCGGGACGAGTTGTACTTTTAAATGAAACAATAAGTTTTACCATATAGTGTACTGGAAAACGACAAAAAAATTCCAAATGCAAAAAAGTGCAAAAAAAGTGCGATAGCACTATTGTTTTTGAGATATTTTATTCACTGTGTTCACTGTATGGTAAAACTGATGTGTGGGTACGATGCCTCAGGTCAGTGCAAGTTCGTAGACCTCAAACATGTATAGGTTTACTTTTACATAAGGGGTTAAAAAAAAAATCGGACTTTTGTCTGAAGAAAGTGGCGCACGATTTACGCCATATTCCGTGACTCGTAGGGTTCTCATTTTTAGGGATCTATGGCTCAGCGACGACTTATTTTTTGCGTCATGAGCTGACGTTTCTAAGGGTACCATTTTTGCACAGATGCACCGTTTTGATCGCCTGTTATTGCATTTTGCGCAAAAGTTGTGGCAACAAAAAAAGTTGGCGTTTGGAATTTTCTTGCCACTACGCCGTTTACTGATCAGATTAATTGATTTTATATTTTGATCGGGCATTTCTGAACGCGGCGATACCAAATGTGTGCATATTTTTTATTTTTTTAACCCTTTAATTTTCAATGGGGTAAAAGGGGGGTGATTTGAACTTGTAGGTTTTGTTTTTTTTTTTATTTTTTAAAACTTTTTTTTTTATTTTATTTTACTAGTCCCCCTATAGGGTGCTATAGCGATCAGCAATCCAATCGCTCTGCCCTATCTGCTGATCACAGCTGTAAACAGCAGATACGCTCACTTTCTGCTTCACTCGGCTCCGGGCCAAGTGAAACTGAAAGTAGTTCATGTCTAGCACAGGAGTCATGACATGACCCTGTGCTACCATGACAACTACCGGAAGTCGCGTGATCACGTCACGTGACTTCCGGCATGGGGCGGTAAGTAAAACTTTACCGCGATTATAATGGCGCTGTCACATACTGACAGCGCCATTACAGGGGTTAAACGGCACGAGCAGATAACGATTTTGCTCGTGCCTAGCAGGCACACATCTTAGCTGTGAAAATCAGCTGAGATGTGTGCTGATCGCGGCAGACCGCAGGCAGTAACGTTATGACCGCTAGGACGTAATATTACTGCCCGCGGTCGTTAAGGGGTTAAGCATTGAATCCAGTTATAGCTACACATCAGCAGCTCCCAGATTGGACTGATACACTGTAACAAACCCATCAGCTGTGTAAACCACCACCTTCCAGGACAGATGACATGAAGCAGAGTTATTGAGGGATTCTTCCAGGCTCCTACTAAGTGTTCTCTGTTATCAGCTGTCCAATACATCAGTAACATGTTGTGTTTCTATCTGCAGAATGCGCAGCACGTGGAGGTGGAGAGCATCCCCCTGCCGGACCTGCCACACGCTCCGTCTAATATTCTGATCCAGGACATCCCCCTCCCCGGAGCACAGCCGCCCTCCATCCTGAAGAAGACATCTGCCTATGGGTGAGTGTAATAACACGATTGTCCTTCACTCTACAGAGTCCTCCAACCGCCATACTGTAACGCTGATCTACAATCCTAGACCCCCCGGACGTGGTATCGCCATGCCGTTCCCCCCAGGACATGGGGTCCCTCGTTTACCTCCAGGGAAGAAGCCTCCTGGGCCCCCGCCCGGTCCTCCCCCACCACAAGTGCTGGTGATGTACGGGCGCAGGGTCGGGTTTGCTTTGGAGAATATAATGAGAAGAAGAGAGGATGAGAGGTACAGTCCTGAGGGAGGTGAGTGCCACTATTGGGGTCCCTTCTGATGGGGGGGATGTAGTAGACACTCCATTGCTCTGTCTCCAGTTTTCCTCTAGTACAGTATATATAATGTGTTGTGGCCTCCGTTCGGGGGCTGCTTCACCCTTTCTAGATGGGGTCAATTTTTATTTTTGTGCTTTCATACTTGCAGGCCTGTTTCTGCCAAGGGTCATTAATTTATTTACCTATCGACATTGCCGTACCGTGGCTCGTTTTTTCACAGAATCACTTGTGATTTTTAATGACACCATTCACCTTCTCTTTATTGAAATACCCAGAGCGGTGAGATGGGAGGTGTGACACAAATACGCCATTGTCTTTTGGGTTTGCTTTGCTTTGCACGGTAGATATGACCCAGGCTTTATGGGAGTACAAAGATGACAGCGATCATCCGCCATTGGGTTCCCAAAAGTGTCCCACCATTATTGCACAACTTCCATGGCACGGCAGAGATTGTCTGCAGCATTGAAGTGGTTAAACAGCAGCGATAAGAGCTTGCTCCGATCTCTGCTGTTGCAGGCATATGCTAAATAACGCTGCTTCTGAGCCCACTGTATACACCCACCCCCAAAATAGGGTGTACATTTTATATCAAGAGTCCACCAGGGGCTATCCCACTGTAGATCAGGCTCATGTTGCATCTGCAATTTTGTTGTGTAGTGACCACTAATGGTGAAGTGTAGTATTACATGTTTCCATTGACATGAGTTGCCTGGGTCCACTCTGCCCTATAGAGAGGGTTTGAGAGGTGTGTATAAGTATTGATAGTGGTTACCCCCGTTAATAGATCCTGTCTCCCCCATGTGGCACCTGTTTGCATATGCGATCATTTCTACATCCCGACCCTCTGACGCTCTCATATCTTCAGGGCTGAAAAGTCACCATGACGTCTCCAGCTCCAGTGAGGATGAGGACTATCCCAATGACATGGAGCAGGATAAGGAAGATGAAGGCAGCAGCGACGAGGACAGCGACAGCAATCAGTCAGACGGCCGGGATAGTGACAGCGCGGAGTTCTCTCAGCGGGATGATGACAAGAAAGGTGGTGGGGACAAGAAGGCGGCAGGTGAGTCACATCACTCATCAGTCCGAGGATAAGGTTATGCTTATTCTGTGGTCTGTATTAGGGTTTAACCCTTTATAGTATGTAGAGACAAACACAGAGAGAATACAGCTTCCCGGAGAAGGTAAGATGAAATGTGGGGCTTGGGGTAACCTGGTCCAGCTCCCAGGTGAACAAAATAAAAAATGAAAAAAATTAAACAACCGACATGGGTTAATATATGTCTGTGTATGTATGTATGTACGTGTATATATATATATATGTGTGTGTGTATATATATATACAGTACAGACCAAACGTTTGGACACACCTTCTCATTCAAAGAGTTATGTTTATTTCTTTGTCGCTCTATTGGGAGACCCAGACAATTGGGTGTATAGCTACTGCCTCCGGAGGCCACACAAAGTATTACACTTAAAAGTGTAAGGCCCCTCCCCTTCTGCCTATACACCCCCCGTGGGATCACGGGCTCCTCAGTTTTCATGCTTTGTGCGAAGGAGGTCAGACATCCACGCATAGCTCCACTGTTTAGTCAGCAGCAGCTGCTGACTATGTCGGATGGAAGAAAAGAGGGCCCATACTAGGGCCCCCAGCATGCTCCCTTCTCACCCCACTTTTGTCGGCGGTGTTTGTTAAGGTTGAGGTACCCATTGCGGGTACGGAGGCTGGAGCCCACATGCTGCTTTCCTTCCCCATCCCCTTAGGGCTCTGGGTGAAGTGGGATCTTATCGGTCTCCAGGCACTGAGGCCGTGCTCCATCCACAGCCCCTGGGAATCTGCTGGACATGGAGCTGAGTATCCTCAGGGACATGGCCCTGCTACGTTGAGGTACTCTGTGTCCCCATGAAGGGGACCGCGCACAGACACACGGCAGCACTGCTGGGTGTGTTAGTGCGCCAGGGATGGCGGCGCTGCCCGCACTGGTGCCATCGCACACTACAGCGTGCTGGGTGTGTTAGAGTATTGAGGGACTGCCGCGCTAACCGCCGCTGCCATTTTTATCTCAGGCGCGGCTGGGACTTGTGGTGCGCCGGGGACTTCCGCGCCGACCAGGGCTTATATGCCGGGCCGCGCTTATCACTCTAGTCCCCGGCTTTTGCGGCCTACTCTCACTTCGTTACCGCCCACTGGCCTGCCAGTCAGGGTAAGGGCGTGACGCTGCACAGCACGGCAGCGCTGAGAGATGGAGCATGCTTTGCATACTCCACCCCTCTCACTGTACACAGTGTGAAACCGGATTCCCGCACTTTCTGGGGCACGCCCACGGCCTCCTCCTCTACACAGGACGCCGGCAGCCATTCATGTCAGTTTTTTCTGTGACTGAGAAAAGAGACAAGTTTGGGAAGACCCTGGCAGGGATTCTGGTGGTCACACACCCGCTGTGACCGGGCGGTAAGCAGCACCTGTGGTGCTGACCCCACTAGTGCCGAAATGCACATATAGATATATGCTTGTACGCTATACATTGCACTGTTCGGTCGCACTTTTGTATTTTGGCTATATACCCTCCTTGATGGTCGGGGGAGATAACAGCATATCGTCTGTGAAAAACAAGGGTGCAAAAGCACAGGTTTTTCTATGCAGCCTGTACAGCATGTACGGCTATACTGCCGGCAGGTTCCACGGACCCCAATTGTATGCAATGCACGGCCCTTGTGGAACTTACTCAGCCGGAGTCTCTGCTAATGGTCCAGGTGATGGGGATGGAGTTTGCAGTATTTACTTCATTTACTTCAGACTTTCTGAGACTATGGCTAACATACTAGAAGCCTTGCAGTCCAGACCGGTCCCTCAGACCATGGGCTCTGTTGATTCATTGCCCCTGGTCCCCCCCCCCCCCCCCAGTTGGTACAACAAGGTGCTCCTGGAGTGTCTCAGGGATCCCAGGGTGAGGGGTCTGACTCGGACCGCAGTCCCAGACCCCCTAAGCGACCTCGCTGGGAGCATCCCTCGACGTCACCGCATCATTCAGGGTCTCAGCATGGGGACTCTCTCTATGATAAGGCGGAGGTATCTGATCAGGATTCTGATCCTGAGAACGTTCTCTACCTGGATACACCTGATTGTGACACCGTAGTGAACGATCTTACGGCGTCCATCAATCATATGTTGGTTATTTCTCCCTCAGCTCCTACGCCTGAGGAGTCAGCTTCTCAGCAGGAGAAGTTCCGTTTCAGGTTCCCCAAGCGTACATGGAGTACGCTTTCTGGATCACTCTGACTTCAGGGAGGCAGTCCAGAACCACCAGGCTTGTCCAGATATCGTTTTTTCAAAACGCCTTAAGGATACACGTTATCTCTTCCCTTTTGACCTTGTCAAGGGCTGGGTTCAGTGTTCCAATGTGGACCTCCTATCTCCAGCAGCTAAATCCTTAGTTGCAGTGGAAGATATGGCTTCACTCAAAGATGCCACTGACAGACAGATGGAGCTCTGGTTGAAATCCATCTATGAAGCTATTGCCGTGTCTTGGCTCCAGCTTTCGCAGCCGTCTGGGCGCTCCAAGCGGTCTCAGCGGCTCAAGCGCAAATTGAAGCAGTCACACGTATGTCTGCGTCGCAGGCTGCGTCTTTAACGTCTCAAACGTCAGCGTTTGCGTCATACGCCATTAATGCTGTCCTGGACTCGGCGAGCCGGAAGGCGGTTGCGTCCGACAATTCAGTGGTAATACGCAGAGCCTTGTGGTTGTGGGAATGGAAGGCAGATTCTGCTTCCAAAAAAGTGCCTAACCAGTTTGCCATTCTCTGGAGACCGCTTGTTTGGTGAGCGACTGGATGAAATCATCAAACAATCCAAGGCAAAGGATACATCCTTTCCTCAGGCTACACCGATCATACCCCAACAGAGGAGGGGACAGTCGAGGTTCGGTCCTTGCGGGGCGCAGGCAGGTCCAATTCTCCTCGTCCAAAAGGCCTCAGAAGGATCAGAGGAACTCCGACGCGTAGCGGTCTAAATCACGCCCTAAAAAGACTGCCGGAGGCGCCGCTACCAAGGCGGCTTCCTCATGACTTACGGCCTCCTCACACCGCATCCTCGGTCGGTGGCAGGCTCTCCCGCTTTTGCGACACCTGGCTGCCACAAGTAAAAGACCGTTGGGTGAGAGACATTTTGTCTCATGGTTACAGGATAGAGTTCAGCTCTCGTCCTCCGACTCGATTCTTCACAACATCCCCGCCTCCCGAGCGAGCCAAGGCTCTGCTGCAGGCGGTGGGCATTCTGAAGGCAGAAGGAGTGGTGGTCCCGGTTCCTCTTCAGCAACAGGGTCACGGTTTCTACTCCAACCTGTTTGTGGTTCCAAAGATGGACAGGTCCTTCTGTCCTGTTTTGGACCTAAAACTGCTCAACAAACACGTAAGGACCAGGCGGTTCCGGATGGAATCCCTCCGCTCCGTCATCGCCTCAATGTCCCAAGGAGATTTCCTAGCATCGATCGATATCAGGATGCTTATCTCCACGTACCAATTGCTCCTGAGCATCAGCGCTTCTTGCGCTTCGCCATAGGAGACGAACACCTTCAGTTCGCGGCACTGCCGTTCGGCCTGGCGACAGCCCCAAGGGTTTTCACCAAGGTCATGGCTACAGTAGTTGCGGTCCTCCACTCTCAGGGTCACTCAGTGATACCCTACTTAGACGATCTGCTGGTCAAGGCACCCTCTCAAGAGGCATGCCAACACAGCATCTACGTTACTCTGGAGATTCTACAGAGTTTCAGGTGGATCATCAATTTTCCTAAGTCAAATCTGACACCGGTCCAATCGCTGACATATCTTGGCATGGAGTTTTCTTACTCTTCCAGCGATAGTGAAGCTTCTGCTGGACAAACAGCGTTCACTACAGACAGGGGTACAATCACTCCTTCAAGGTCGGTCACACCCCTTGAGGCGCCTCATGCACTTCCTGGGGAAGATGGTGGCAGCAATGGAAGCAGTCCCTTTCGCGCAGTTTCACCTGCGTCCTCTTCAATGGGACATCCTACGCAAGTGGGACAGGATGCCGACGTCCCTAGACAGGAACGTCTCCCTCTCTCAAGCAACCAAAGCTTCCCTTCGGTGGTGGCTTCTTCCCACCTCATTATCGAAAGGGAAACCTTGCCTAACCCCGTCCTGGGCGGTGGTCACGACGGACGCGAGTCTGTCAGGGTGGGGAGCGATCTTTCTCCACCACAGGGCTCAGGGTACGTGGACTCAGCAAGAGTCCTCACTTCAGATCAATGTTCTGGAGATCAGGGCAGTGTATCTTGCCCTAAAAGCGTTCCAGCAGTGGCTGGAAGGCAGGCAGATCCGAATTCAGTCGGACAACTCCACAGCGGTGGCTTACATCAACCACCAAGGTGGGACACGCAGTCGGCAAGCCTTCCAGGAAGTCCGGCGGATTCTGCTGTGGGTGGAAGCCACAGCACCCACCATATCCGCAGTTCACATCCCGAGCGTAGAAAACTGGGAAGCAGACTTTCTCAGTCGCCAGGGCATGGATGCAGGGGAATGGTCCCTTCACCCGGACGTGTTTCAGGAGATCTGTTGCCGCTGGGGGATGCCGGACGTCGACCTAATGGCGTCTCAGCACAACAACAAGGTCCCGGCATTCATGGCGCGGTCTCACGATCACAGAGCTCTGGCGGCAGACGCCTTCGTTCAGGATTGGTCGCAGTTTCAACTCCCTTATGCGTTCCCTCCTCTGGCACTGTTGCCCAGAGTGTTACGCAAGATCAGGTCCGACTGCCGCCGCGCCATCCTCGTCGCTCCAAAATGGCCAACGAGGTCGTGGTACCCGGATCTGTGGCATCTCACGGTAGGCCAACCGGGGGAACTATCAGACCGACCAGACTTGCTGTCTCAAGGGTCGTTTTTTCCTTCTGAATTCTGCGACCCTCAACCTGACTGTGTGGCCATTGAGTCCTGGATCCTAGCATCTGCAGGGTTATCTCAAGGGGTCATTACCACTATGAGACAGGCCAGAAAACACACATCTGCCAAGATCTACCACAGAACGTGGAAGATATTCTTATCTTGGTCCTCTGCTCAGGGAGTTTCTCCCTGGCCAATTGCCTTGCCTACTTTCTTTCCTTCCTGCAATTCGGTTGGAAAAAGGTTTGTCGCTCGGTTCCCTTAAGGGACAAATCTCAGCGCTCTCTGTATTTTTTTCAGAAGCGCCTAGCAAGACTACCTCAAGTACGCACGTTCCTGCAGGGGGTTTGCCGCTTAGTCCTTCCTTACAAACGACTGTTAGAACCCTGTGATTTGAACAGGGTGCTGATGGTTCTGCAGAAACCACCATTCGAGCCTATGAGGGATTTTTCTCTCTCACGCCTTTCGCAGAAAGTGGTTTTCCTAGGGACAGTCACTTCACTTCGGAGAGTGTCTGTCGGGGCAGCATTGTCGTGCAAAGTCCCCTTCCCGGTGTCTCACCAGGTCAAGGGGTTCTGCGTCCGGTTCCGGAATTTCTCCCTAAGGTGGAATCCCCCCTTTCATCTCAATCAGGGTATCCGTACCCTCTGTTTGTCTTCATCCAGTTCACCAATGTGAAAAGGATTTGCACTTGATTAGATCTGGTGAGAGCACTCAGACTCTTCATCGATCGTACGGCGTCCCTGCGCCGCTCGGAAGCACTCTTGTCCTTGTCGCTAGCCAGCGTAAAGGGTTGCAGGCTTCCAAATCAAGACTGGCTCGGTGGTTCAAGGAACCAATTCTCTAGCTTATCGTGCTGCTGGCCTTACGGTTCCCTCAGGGCTGAAGGTCCATTCTACCAGAGCGGTGGATGCGTCCTGGGCTTGAGGCACCAGGCTACGGCTCAGCTTGTGTGTCAGGCGGCTACCTGGTCCAACCTCCACACTTTCACGAAACACTGTCAGGTGCATACCTATGCTTCGGCGGATGCCAGCATAGGCAGACGAGTTCTTGAGGCGGCGGTTGCCCACCTGTAGAAAGGGGCCGTTTTACGGCTCTATTACGAGGTATTATTTTACCCACCCAGGGATTGCTTTTGGACATCCCAATTGTCTGGGTCTCCCAATAGAGCGACAAAGAAGAAGGGAATTTTGTTTACTTACCGTAAATTCCTTTTCTTCTAGCTCTAATTGGGAGACCCAGCACCCGCCCCTGTTTTTTTTTTGTATACACATGTTGTTCATGTTGAATGGTTTCAGTTCTCCGATATTCCTTCAGATTGAATTTGCTTAAACCAGTTTATTGGCTTTCCTCCTTCTTGCTTTTGCACTAAAACTGAGGAGCCCGTGATCCCACGGGGGGTGTATAGGCAGAAGGGGAGGGGCCTTACACTTTTAAGTGTAATACTTTGTGTGGCCTCCGGAGGCAGTAGCTATACACCCAATTGTCTGGGTCTCCCAATTAGAGCTAGAAGAAAAGGAATTTACGGTAAGTAAACAAAATTCCCTTCTTTCATGACTCTGAAAATTGTAGATTCACATTGAAGGCATCAAAACTATGAATTAACACATGTGGAATGAAATACTTAACAAAAAAGTGTGAAACAACTGAAAATATGTCTTATATTCTAAGTTTTTCAAAGTAGCCACCTTTTGCTTTTACTGGTTTGCACACTTTTGGTTGGAGCCACAGATTGAGGGAGATTATCAGTGGTCTTGTATGTCGTTCATTTTCTCATTATTGCTCCCACAGTTGATTTCGTCACACCAAGCTGCTTGCCTATTGCAGATTCGGTCTTCCCAGTCTGGTGCAGGGCTACAATGTTTCTGGTGTCCTTCGACAGCTCTTTGGTCTTCACCATAGTGGAGTTTGGAGTGTGACTGTTTGAGGTTGTGGACAGGTGTCTTTTATACTGATAACAAGTTCAAACAGGTGTCATTACTACAGGTAATGAGTGGAGGACAGAGGAGCCTCTTAAAGAAGTTACAGGTCTGTGAGAGCCGTAAATCTTCAGATACAGGGCATCAAATTGGAATATTTAGCTTGTAGTAAATGCTTTTAAATAAGATGTAATGAAGGTGAAACAATCCTTGTGAGTAGCTCGATGCCTGGCATACCGCCAGGGAACACTGCTCCTGATACAGATCAGCGACTTATAGCAATCAACATATAATAAATCCCTCCAGATAGATGGACGGCACGCCGCCAAGGAAAGCCTCCCCCCGGCCTGAAAGGTGAGCACTTACCATGTGATAAGCAAATGTCAGTAACGGAAACACAGCCAACTGAATCAATTCCCATGAAAAGTTCACATGCCATAGAAATAGCCGCGAGCAACAAAATATATATTGTATTTTTTCCAGCACCCATGACAGCACCACGAGAGAGGGGATCCGCCCTTCAAGAACAGGAAACCTCCAGGATAAAAAGGGGCGGTACCTCTCCCCGCATCAGTTGGTTTCCTGTCCTTGAACAGGGAGCCTCCAGAGATCCAGGATGGTCCTGTTGGGCCGAAGATTCAAAACCGTCGCCCAGCCGGCTGGCTCTGGCAGCGGCATGGGTCCTGCTGCGGTCGGCTGAGGTGCCGTGGAGCTGCCGCAGCGGACCCACGGGGGTCGGGCCTGCGTGCGGCACACCATCCTCCGGTGACGCCAGGACGGATTCCAGGCGCGAGGACGTGGTGTGGAGCCTGCGGGGACCAGGTAAGGTTTGGTCGACCGCAAGTGCTCTCCCGCCGCAACAAACCCACGGGGGTTCCATCTGCGCGTGGACTCCCTCCCTCCCCCCCCCCCCTCTCCTTCCCACCGGCGCCAGGGGCTGTGATGGAGGTGGCTGCTTTTGCGCTTCCCTGCGGTGGCGTCCTCGTGGCTGCTGCTACGCTTCCCTGCGGTGGCGTCCTCGTGGCTGCTGCTGCGCTTCCCTGCGGTGGCGTCCTCGTGGCTGCTGCTGCGCTTCCCTGCGGCTGCTGCGCTTCCCGGCGGCGGCGTCCTCGTGGCTGCTGCTGCGCTTCCTTGCGGTGGCGTCCTCGTGGCTGCAGGCCCACGGGGCATGTACCTGTTTCTTTGGCCTCACCTGTGACTAGCGGAGCCTACCAGCAGCAAGTCTGAGGACTCGCCCCAGCAGCCCACGGGGGCTATGCCTGTGAATGTCAGTGTCTCCCACGCTCCAATGCTGCAGGAGCAGTGACGCTGTCTTACCGGCCTAGAGGTCAGTGGTGGTGTCCCACAGTGTGCTTCAGGGCCTCACTAGTATCTGCCCGGCCACTCCGGGTGATTGGGCAGGAGAGACAATGGGGGACGCCATCTTGAGGATGGCCGCTGCCGCATGGGGTGTGTGTGTGCGCGCAGGCGCGGGATCTTCTCTGGGTTCTCGCATGACGCTCAGCTGACGTCACCTCCCGGAAGAGACACCGGCTGTGTGCTGAGACTCGGCTGCAGTGAGATGAACTGAAGGTTCACCCCCGCCGGTGGAATACGGCTGTCCCCGTGCTGCTGGAAACAGCTTCCAGGGTTGCATGTGGCCTGCGGGCCTGGTGTTGGAGACCCTTGGTGTGGGTCGGCCTCCGCATTAGCGACATGGCTCCTATAACGTTATGGGTTTGACTCCGTTCTTGCAGACTGCTATGTACACGGTAACAGCTCCGTGTTGACAGCTGGGGGACAGAGGGAGCTGGTTGCTGGCAGTTGCTGCACTCATATGGCTCTTGTCGGTCGCGCTCAAATGACTGGTAACCCTTTAGATGTGAGCATTCATGTCATTCAAAAAAAAAAAAAACAAACAAAGGGGGCTCACTGCGGCAACCTCCAGTTCTGCTCCTACCAGACAGCGCAGGCTGGCGCGCAGTTGGGGCAGTGTGATTGCAAGCCTCAACGCGGAGGGGTATACTAGCTCATGTGATTCTCTGGAAGGATTGGCACCTGGTCCAATTAGTGGAGTCTAAACTCCGGCAGGACCGACGCCCAGAGCCTGCAGGGGAGATTGATCAGATGCCATCATTCCTCCTACCCCAGTTCCGCCTCTGCATCAGGGTGGTAAGTGACCTTCATGAAAGTTCACTTTGTTCAGAGCCACTCTTGCCTGTTTTTGGGGCGGACTCAATGGATACACTTCAATACCTGGACCACGCTCCCTTTAATCAGGAGATGTCTGATACCTGGTCTCAGAAGTGGTGCCAGAAGGGTATTGAGCACAACCTCTCAGGTGAGGACTTGGATTAGGGCTGTCAAGCCCGATGTTGGCTTGACAGTTTTGCAGCGTCATGGCCTTCGGAAATTCAGGCCTGCCTTCCCTGGTTATGGAGACTGTCAGGTCAGAGGGTGAGTGGAATTCTTCAGCTTCCCCATCAATGTCTGACAGTATCTCGGGTTGTTCAGACTTCTCGATGGAGAACAATGTGACACTAGTTACTGTGGTCGGGCCCGCTATGGGCATCCCTGAAGTGGCACCCAAGAGATGTCTCGATTTAGTATGTTGTGGCCTAGAAGAGGGAACCCGTGATGCCTCCCGGTTGTTGATAATGTATGGTCCCTCATTGCTATATAAGGGGCACAGGCGGATAGGCAAAGTTCAGCCCAGCCTGCCCTTTGAGGAAGCAGCTTGTTCCTTCTGTCGCAGGGCCCCTTAAGCTGACTGTCGCTGCTCTCAGGTTTTCAAATAGTCATCGGCCGCTCTAGGCTGCTTGTGCCTGCCCTTGTTAGCTCACAGCGGCTCTACAGTTGAGACTGGACAAGTAATGGCTGAAGGGATTGGGGGGGCACTTCCCTATTCTGTGAAAATGAGGGAGGTAAGGACTTACAGCGTTCTAGGATGGAAATAACGCCACTTCCTCAAATACCTGGGAATTTTCAGCTGGGGCTTACAACAGCTAATGAAGCTGCTTCCACAATGGAGTCCCTGGCAGTATGAGTTGACCGCTTCAAGGTTAGGCTATGCCTGAGAGCCCCTAGACGGATCATGTCCCCACTCCTCTTCTCACAAGGAGCGGCAGCGTTCCTTTTAGACTCATCTGCGGCCTCACCCAGACTGGCAACCAGTTTTCTCGTGGTAAACCTGTTTCGGAATAGTGTCCGGGAGGTCCAGTATGAAACATTTATTCCCGGCGGTCACATACCCGTAGTGAATCTGACGGATGCATACTATCATGTCCAGTTCGACGTCGTTTAGTGTTCCTCAGAGTAGCCTGTTTATGGAAGGAAACGTTCGACGTTTCCGGTATGCAACATTTCCAAGGGATGTCGATGGGCTGGGAATCTTCGCAAGATTTTCAGACGTTACAGTGCAGAGAAGTGCTTATCTTCCCTTACCTCGGCAACTTCTTGTTTGGTGGCAGGCCTGCCTGTCATCGTGCCGCCTTTCTGCGGGAGGGTGTTCTTCCTGCTCACACGGAAAAGGCTCATCCACTAGGAGACTCAGGATTGTGTCCAAGGACAGTCCTAATTTTCTTTTTTATGGCTTACTTCGATTCAGAAGTTCGGGTATTTCATCTTCCGGTCCTAATAGATCCGGCACCAGAGGCACCAAGGTGTCCCTCAAAGGTGCTATGTCCCTTCAGGGTTCCCTTACATCCGCCATTGCGACTGTTCGGTGGGACTGGGCGCCCACGGTAGTACCCTTCAGTGGGACATATTGGGGACTCAAGCAATTGTTGAGGATCATTGACCAAGTGCTTGCGCTCCGGCACATTCGAATCCCTACATTGCTGGTTGAACCGGTGAAGTAATGAAACACGCTTCAGATGTCCTGAGATCCTAAGGTGCTTGCTTTTGCCGCACATCTTCAAAAAGGAGCCCGCCTTTGGGGTCACCTGTTCTGCGGTGTGTGGTCTGGAAGCGAATCCCATGGTTTGTTTTCTTTTCTTTTCTTAAAAATTGCCAGGATATGGCTGGTTGTAGACTGAGCGGTGGGCTGGTCCCTACCCTCCCTGTCTGGTCGTCAGTTCCTGTATGGAGAAGAGTAATCGGTTTGGACTGTTTCGGCAGCGGCCGGTTGAGACGGGGGATGGGTCCTCCGTCAGTCCATCGCCACTTCGCTATACGTTGCCTGTGTTCTGATAATAGACCTCTTTGTGACCTGAAATAAGGTTCACTGGTTCTGTTCTCTATATCCTCGGGATCGGCCTCATGTGGTGGACGCCCTGCTGTTCGAATGTAGATGTGACCTTGTTGTACCTGTCCACTCATAGCCTGTTTCCAGCCATGTTGCAGAAAATCCTGGAGAACAGGGCTGTGATGATCCTGATAGCGCCATTTTTTGCCAGATTACCATGATTCTATTCCCTGGTAACTTGTCGTTCTCCAGGCCGGGGGTCCTACTGGTCCTCCTCACTCAGGTTCCAGATCTTCACCCCCTGTCAGGCATATTGCATCTTACAGTGTGGTCTTTTTTGAAAGGTCACCTTACGACTCAGGGTTTTCTCTTGTTCTTGTCCCTACTCTTCTTCGCAGTAGTAAGCCGGTTGGAAAAAAAAAAAAAGGGGCCTGGACAATATTCTTGTCTTCCAAGGGTGAGCCCTGATGGACCGACGACTGTTGCGGTAATCTTTAGAGTTTTTCCGGAAGGGGTTGACACTGGGTCTGTCATTGCGTTCACCAAGAGTTCTAATATGGGCCCTTGCTACCTGGTACTATTGTGTCCAGTCTGGAGTCCGCTGGCCTCCCGGTTCATTCGGGTATGGTCTGGCCCTCTGCGCAATGTATCTTGCCCCCTTTGGGCCTTATTCTCGTTCTATCTGCCCTGAAAAAGCCCCATTGATCCCTTGGAGTCCATGTTATTAACTACTCTGCCTCTGAAACTGACTTCCTGACACCGTCACATCGGCTTGTAGGGTTAGTGACTTCCAGGCCCTATCTTAGTTCCACCATTACTCAGCTTTCAAGGATAAGGTGTCCTGAAACCTGCCCCTCCTTGCCTCCTGATAGTACGTCATGTTTTCTTCATTCAAAAGGGAATTGTTCTTCCATCCTTTGGGATAATCGGCAAGATCAGGAAGGGGAGGGGGGGGCCATTTGCTGGACATTAGCGGTTCCTTATGGAATATCTGTCTGCAGCAGAGGCAGGTCCGGTTGTTTTCTTTCAGGGTGATAGCTAGACGCTCAAGGCTTCTAAATCCACTTGGTGGGTGGATCTGCGCAGCCACTTCTTCGTCTGCTCGGCTTGTGGTAGGTATGTGCCTGTAGGTCTGAAAGTTCCCTGCACAAGGGCAATGCCATCTCCTGGGCTGCAAGATCGTATGTCACCTTTGAGCAGCTTGTCAGGGGCCACGTAATCTTCCCCTTTCACTCGCTATAGGCACTATAAGTTGGCCTTATCCTTGCTGGCTTCACCGGGGGAGCTCGGTTCTGTGATTTTCCCCCCCTTGGCTTATTCCTCTATCTATGTAATTCTCTCGTGGTGCTGTCATGGGTGCTGGAAAAATACGTAATTACTTACCGGTAATGTGTTTTTTCTGAACCCATGACAGCACCCTTACATTCCCTCCCTGCATGTGGATAATTGGCTGTGTATTAGCTGCACGGGGTTCATGTTGGTGCTGGTTATGTTATAATGTTGTTTCCTCCGGAGGTCCTTTCATGCTCTGCAAACCAACTGATGCGGGGAGAGGTACCGCCCCTTTTTATCCTGGAGGTTTCCTGTCCTTGAAGGGCGGATCCCCTCTCTCGTGGTGCTGTCATGGGTTCAGAAAAAACACATTACCGGTAAGTAATTACGTATTTTCGGATTATAAGACTCCCTTTTCCTCCCTTGGGAGGAAAATGAAGGGTGCGTCTTATAGTCCAAATGTATCTTACTGGGCGGTGGGGGAGCGGGGGCACAGGAGGCAGGGCAATGCTGCAGCGGCTGTGCTGCAAGCGCTGTGTTGCTGGGGCTGTGGGCGCTGTGTTGCTGGGGCTGTGGGCGCTGTGTTGCTGGGGCTGTGGGCGCTGTGTTGCTGGGGCTGTGGGCGCTGTGTTGCTGGGGCTGTGGGCGCTGTGTTGCTGGGCCTGCGGGCGCTGTGTTGCTGGGCCTGCGGGCGCTGTGTTGCTGGGCCTGCGGGCGCTGTGTTGCTGGGCCTGCGGGCGCTGTGCTGCTGGGCCTGCGGGCGCTGTGCTGCTGGGCCTGCGGGCGCTGTGCTGCTGGGCCTGCGGGCGCTGTGCTGCTGGGGCTGCGGGCGCAGTGCTGCTGGGGCTGCGGGCGCTGTGTTGCTGGGGCTGCGGGCGCTGTGTTGCTGGGGCTGCGGGCGCTGTGTTGCTGGGGCTGCGGGCGCTGTGTTGCTGGAGCTGTGGGCAGTGAGGGCTTCAAAATAGGGGCGTCCACAGTCGGCGTGTGCACAGATGGAGCCCTCAGCTGAAGATCTCATCTGCGCATGCGCCGCCTCGGACCCATTGATCTCCCAGCAGTGGATTTAAGGAAAATGGCGTCCAGAGGTGGCGCGTGCGCAGATCAGGTCTCAGCTTGTCATTGAGCCGATAGCTCAATCTGCACACACACTGACTTCGGGCGCCATTTCTTTGAAGCCCGCAGCCCCAGCAAAACAGCGCCCGCAGCCCCAGCAACACAGCGCCCCAGCAACACAGCGCCCGCAGCCCCAGCAACACAGCGCCCGCAGCCCCAGCAACCGCATCTAGGACACCCACTGCATCGGGACACTGGGACATCCGCAGCATCGCTCTGCTCCGCCACTGCCTTCTGTGACCCCGCTACACCACTGCTGCTGCCCCACCCGGTAAGAGACCACTGGTTTATAAGACGGACCTTTTTGTTTGTTTTTTGGGGGGGTTCTCTAAATTTGGGGTGCATCTTATAAACCAAAAAAATACGGTACATAATTTTTTTTTGCATAATTATGTATATATTTTGTTGCTCCCGGCTATTTCTATGGCATGTGAACTTTTCATGGGAATTGATTCAGTTGGCTGTGTTTCCGTTAGTGACATTTGCTTATCACATGGTAAGTGCTCACCTTTCAGGCCGGGGGGAGGCTTTCCTTGGCGGCGTGCCGTCCATCTCTCTGGAGGGATTTATTATATGTTGATTGCTATAAGTCGCTGATCTGTATCAGGAGCAGTGTTCCCTGGTGGTATGCCAGGCATCGAGCTACTCACAAGGATTGTTTCACCTTCATTACATCTTGTTTGAAAGCATTTACTACAAGCAAAATGTTCCACTTTGATGCCCTGTATCTGGAGGAGATTTTTTCCCTGGTGGCATGGGGGGCATGTGGTGGAGTTTTTGTATGATGGAGCTATTATGTATTCAGGATACCTTTGGACTTACAGCTTTTAAGACTGCACTGAAGCGATTGTTTCCAATGAGTGTTTTTTCGATATTTTTCTATGCATTTCTTATGTGTTATGTGCATCAGAACAAAGCACAGATTTCCACTGGTCTAATGTCCATTCCTTGTGTTCTTTTGCCCAAACAAGTCTCTTCTGCTTGTTGCCTGTCCTTAGCAGTGGTTTCCTAGCAGCTATTTCACCATGAAGGCCTGCTGTACATAGTCTCCTCTTAACAGTTGTTCTAGAGATGTGTCTGCTGCTAGAACTCTGTGTGGCATTGACCTGGTCTCTAATCTTAGCTGCTGTTAACCTGCGATTTCTGAGGCTGGTGACTCGGATAAACTTATCCTCCACAGCAGAGGTGACTCTTGGTCTTCCTTTCCTGGGGTGGTTCTCATGTGACCCATTTTGATGGTTTTTGCCACTGCACTTGGGGACTTTCAAAGTTTTCCCAATTTTTCGGACTGACTGACCTTCATTTCTTAAAGTAATGATGGCCACTCATTTTTCTTTATTTAGAATTTATATTATGGCAAGAAAAGAGCAGCTAACAGTCTATTCAGTAGAACTATCAGCTGTGTATCCACCAGACTTCTGCACAACACAACTGATGGTCCCAACCCCATTTATAAGACAAGAAATCCCACTTATTAAACCTGACAGGGCACACCTGTGAAGTGAAAACCATTACCGGTGACTACCTCTTGAAGCTCATCAAGAGAATGCCAAGAGTGTGCAAAGCAGTAATCAAAGCAAAAGGTGGCTACTTTGAAGAACCTAGAATATAAGACATATTTTCAGTTGTTTCACACTTTTTAGTTAAGTATTTCATTCCACATGTGTTAATTCATAGTTTTGATGCCGTCAATGTGAATCTACAATTTTCAGAGTCATAAAAATAAAGAAAACTCTTTGAGAAAGTGTGTCCAAACTTTTGGTCTGTACTGTGTGTGTGTGTGTATATATATATATATATATATATATATATATATATATATATATATACACCCAAGTTGGTTGTTTTTACTTTATATGCATGTTTGTCATGGTTAAGTGCACGCTGTTGCTTGAAACGCGTTAATGTTAGTCATGGCTTGAGATTGCATGATGTTTTGTATTGTTTTTTTCATTAGTTTTTTAATCTACGGCATGTTCTGGACTATTTGCTCTCCTCATTTCTTTACAGTATGTGCATTGCTACTCTATATTAACATGAAGCGTCTTCTCCTCAGGTCACAGCGTGCGATTTGCTGATGCTCCAGAAAAGTCTCACAAGAAAAAGAAGAAAAATGTCAAAGATCTGACTCCACTGCAAGCCATGATGTTACGTATGGCCGGTAAGTCCACCTCCTTACCACTGAAGACTAAGATGGCTTGGGTCACACTACTTTTCCAGTCTCCTGAATAGCAGATGTACCTCGTGTAAACATGGTTCCTTCTCGGAAAGTTCATCTGTTGTCTATAGAGTCAGGAGGATCCGTTTGTCATTAATCCACAGGTCAAGAGGTCACAGAAGAAGACGAGGATCATGAAGCCGAAGAGTATTCCTCATCTTCCTCATCAGAGGAGGAGTCGGGCTCCGAGGACGAGCAGCAGAACGAAGAGCCCAAAACCGAATCTGCAGAGAGCAGCTCTTCCTCCGCACCAATCACTGTACCTCCACCTGTTACCGTCCCACCACCACCCCTGCAGATGCCACCATCCATCATGACAGGGCCACCACCTCTGGGTCCGCCTCCAGTTCCACCACTCCGACCACCAGGACCCCCAACAGGAATGCCACCAGGACCACCACCAGGTAATATATGAGTGAAAGGAACAAGACATCGACGTATCCTCAGATGACAACTTAAGACGCTAATATAACCAGTGTATTCTGTCTATTTTAGGTGCACCCCCATTCTTAAGACCCCCAGGCCTCCGGGGTCCTCCACCACGATTATTACCCCCAGGACCTCCACCTGGCCGTCCTCCAGGGCCACCTCCAGGTCCTCCACCTGGCCTGCCACCAGGTCCACCACCTCGTGGACCCCCACCGCGACTACCCCCTCCAGCACCTCCAGGTATATTTTTATTATTGGGTGTGGGTCTTTGCAGTCAGTAGGACACACTGCCTGCATGGTTCCCCATGAATCAATATGTCAGATGACCATGTACTGTATACTGTGACGTCAGTGTCCAATCTGGTCATGTGACCCCAGTAATGTAATAAGACGAAGACGTACGTGAGACATTCATTTACCTTTGTGATCTCTTATGCTCCTGTCTGCAGGTATGCCTCCTCCTCCACGTCCCATGATGCGTCCTCCCATGGTTCCTCCTCCTGGCACTGTACCCCCAGGTCTTTACCCTCCAGCAGCACTGGCAAATCCCGGGGTGCTGAGTGCACCCCCCAGCTTGATACAAAGACCCAAGTCAGACGATGGAGGCGCCACCATTGAGAAGAAAGCTACCGCCACCATCAGCGCCAAACCTCAGATTACAAATCCTAAGGCCGAAGTGACTCGGTTTGTACCCACTGCCCTGCGAGTGCGCAGAGAAAATAAAGGTGCCCCAGCTCCGTCACCCGCCAAGAAGCAAGAAGAGGAAGTGGTCCGGCCGGTAGTGAAAACGGGTCCCAAGGCTGGAAACCCAATGCCCGTGCAGACCAAGGACGATATGTATGAGGCGTTCATGAAAGAGATGGAAGGGCTGCTATAGGCCGGGTAGGGAAATGTACTCTGAAGTCGCCCTCTGGGCTCGCCATCCGTGCCCACCTCATGCCCGGGCACCCTGTGCTCCTGTCGAGCTGACGCCCTCATATTGGGATTACTGCAGATTGTAGTCCGGTTCTATGTTCTCTCCAGATCAGATGCCGTTTAGGTCCATTATGTCGACCATTTACATTTATTTTTCATGTCTTGGTATTAAATGTGTGATTTAAACAACGTGGCCCTGTGTGCGGCTCTGTGGGCTGGGCAAACACTTATGGATAAAGGTCCAGCTCCGTGCGCAGCTGCGTCCTACGTCCTACCAGGAGCACACATGCTGGGACCACCACGTTTTGCGCAGCTGGCAGTGACTATGCTTTAAAAGCCCAGGTGTGTGTGCTGATCAAATACAGGGCTTGGCCATCAATAGGTTAATAAATTACCGTACTTTTTGTGTTATAAGATGCACCCCAAATTTAGAGGGAAAAAAATATGGGTCTGTAGGATAATCCAGTTGTGTCTTACTGGAGGGGGTCGGTAGCAGTGGTGGAGCGGAGTCACAGGAGGCAGGGGCAGTGCTGGAGTAGGGCGATGCTGCAGGTGTCCCAGATCTTCGCTGCAGGCACTGTGAGGCAGGAGGAGCATCTAGAAACTGTCCGCGGAGTGGGCTTCAAAGGAATGGCGCCTGGACTCGGCGCATGTGCAGATGGAGCTCTCGGCTCAATAACAATCCGAGATCTCATCTGCGCACGCACCACCTTCGGGCGCCGCTTTCCTTAAGTCCGCTGCAGGGAGATCAATGGGCCGGAGGCGGCGTGTGTGCAGATGAGATTATGAGCCGAGAGCTCCATTTGCGCACGCGCCGACTCCGGGCACCATTATTTGAAAAAAGAATAAAACAGGAGAGCCAGCACATAATGTGCACTGCACTAAAATTCCAAACTGTACTTTTTAATAAAACTAGAGATTTTTGGCAAAATTGATTGATTGAAAAGCACCAGGTAAGCGCTGCTAAGAACAGTTCTACTTTTTCATATGTGAGGCCGTATGGCACATTTTATATAAAAAATATTTTAGAGTAGGACTGCCCCAATGAGATTTGCCGTGATGTGGCGGGGTAGCTCAAGAAATTGCAATTTCTTCATCGTTCCTTATGGGAGACCCAGACCATGGGTGTATAGCTTCTGCCTCCGGAGGACACACAAAGTACTACACTAAAAGTGTAGCTCCTCCCTCCGAGCATATACACCCCCTGGATGACAAATCTAACCAGTTCAATGCTTTGTGTTCAGGAGGTCACACACACACATGCATTCTCTGAATTTTGATTTTTGATTTCAAAGATTTGGAAGAAAAGCGGGTCCAGTCTGGACTCCCAGCATGTCCCTTCTCACCCCACTGTGTCGGCGGTGCTATTAAGGTTGATTTTACAAGGCTGGAGCCTTCACATGCCGCGCTCCTTCACCATCCCCTGAGGCTCTGGCTTGAAGTGGGAGCCATCACGGTTCTCACTGCTTTGCAGGAGACCGGTCTCCATCCGCAGCCCTTTCAGGATCCTGCCGGACGGAGCGCTCACCCCCCAGGAACCAGGCACCTGCGTCTCACAAGCTAAGTACTGAGACGTTATTACCACAGAAAGTGATCTTTCCAGGGGTCCTTTGTACTTTATATATTGGGGAGAGTGTGTTATATGACTGTGTTAACATTTCCGGCCGGTTCTCCAGTTTTCACTGGAGAACCGCGCCAATGGTGCCTGGCCGCATGTTTAAATCTAGGCCCCGGCTTCGCCTGAGGCCTAGTTTCGTTTTCACTGCCCCTGCATGTCAGTCATGCAGAGGGACAGTGCGGCTCCGCCCAGCGGCTGTTCAGCACAGGGAACGGACACTCCTCACTGAGGAAAGATTCCCTCCCCTGTATACCTCATTTGCCCGCTCTCAGAGTAGGCCCCGCCCCCTCTCCTCGCTCCGGCGCCATTTTATCAGCGTTCTCAATGTCTGTATAACCACATTGTGACAAATGGGGGCCTGGGCTGGGGGATCTGGAGGGCACAGAGATGTCTCTAGGTTCAACGATCTGGCAAGCCACAACCTCCGGTTGTGCAGCTGCTTATATACTCTGTTTATATACTCTGCTGGGGGTCATTCTGGACAGAGCCCCCACTTCTGCAGCATGTCTCACATCAGAGCAAGGCTGCAAGGCTGTTCTTAATATGCACTGCATGTAGACTCGTACTGCCTGTACCGAGCACATAAACACAGTGGTCCCTCAGCCTGGAAGCTCATCAGTGGTCCCTCCAGCTGCTCCGGCTCCGGTGGCTGAACCCCCGGTTTCGGTAGAATCCGCTCTCTCCAGGGGACGGCTGTCCTGGACTCTGCTGAGCATGCATCAGCCCCCTTCTCAGGGCGCTTCTGCTGCTACGGCTCGCTCAGCAAAGCTCACAGAGGACTCTTCATCTGGTCTCAGACCCCGTCCTCCTAAAATGGAGACGCAGGGTCCCCTGTCCTTCCTCGTCCCGCAGCTCTGATTCACGAGCTGACTCGCAGGACGAGGAGGATGTCTTTACTAGGGGCTCGGACGCTACTTCATGTCCCCATTGATCTGTCCGAAGGTGACGCAGATGCTAATGATTTGATTGCGTCCATTATATTTGTACTGGACCTCAATCCGCCTGTATCAGGGGAGCATCCCCCTCTGGCAGAAAGGCATCAGTATACCTTAAGAGAACAAGGAGTGTGTTCCTTAACCACTCCAGTTTTTCAGCCCACTGTGACCAAGCCCAGAGCCTGTCCTGACAGACGCTCCCAAAGCATGGTTCTGATGACTGTTTCCCCCTTCCACCAGAGGTGGTCAAGGAGTGGGCTCATTCACCAAGGGTGGACCCTCCGGTGTCTAGACTTTCAGCCCGGATAGTTGTATCAGTGGCTGAGTGCACCTCTCTAAGGATCCCACTGTCCGCCAGGTTGACCTTCTGGCCAAATCTATATATGAGGCGGCAGGGGCCTCGTTCTCCCCATCTTTTGCAGCAGTGCGGGCTCTCAAAGCCATCTCTGCTTCTCTGGAGGAGATGCATTCCCTCACCAGGGACTTTATGCCCGAAATGGTTGCCTTAACTTCCAGGCTTCAATCTTTTCATCCTATGCCATGTCTGCCATGCTGGAGACTGCCACCGCACTGCGGTGGCCTCGGCTACTTCCCTCGCTATCCGCAGGCTCCTGTGGCTTCGAGAGTGGAAGGCAGATGCTTCTTAAGAAGTTCCTTGCTGGGCTCCCTTTTGCTGGGACCAGTCTATTCGGTGAACAACTGGATGAAATTATTAAGGAAGCTTTTGGCAGGAAGAGTACTTCCATGCCACAAACCCAGGAAACCTGTCCAGGGCAGGAACCAGTCGAGGTTTCGTTCCTTTCGTTCCTCTAACTGGTCGTCCTCTAAGCCCTCGGCCTCGTCCACTAACTCAGCCAAGGTCCGTAAACCAACTGGCGCATGAAGCCGCGTCCTCAGAAGTCCGCAGGAGCTGCTGCCACCAAGGCAGCCTCCTCTTGATTATCTGGCCGCGCCAGCAACGTCCTTGGTCGGTGGCAGGCTCTCCCACTTGGGCGACGTGTGGTTTCAACACGTCTTCGATCAGTGGGGGTGGGTTACCATCTCCCACGGCTGCAGAATAGAATTCTATCCAGCCCGCCAAACAGAAGGTCGTGGCATTCTTGCAGGCCTGTGGAGTAATTGTACCAGTTCCCGACTGGGAACGGTCCTGAGATTTCTACTCAAATCTCTTCCTAGTCCCCGAAGAGGACGGTGCCTTCCGACCTGGATCTCAAGCTTCTCAACAAGCATGTTCAGGTGCGGCATTTTTGCATGGAATCTCTGCGATCAGTCAATGACCCAAGGGGATTTCCTGGCATCCATCGACATCAGAGATGTCTATCTGCATGTGCCAATCGCAGTTTCACACCAGCGTTGGCTACGTTTTGTAATCGGAGAGGAGCATTTCCAATTCGTGGCTCTCCCCTTCGGGTTAGCCACGGCCCTTTTGTGTATTCGCCAAGGTCATGGCAGCAGTGGTTGCGGTTCTGCACCTCCAGGGGTTGGCAGTGATTCCTTACCTGGACGACCTTCTAGTCAAGGCTTCATCCAGTGCAGACTGTCAGCGGAGTGTCTCGCTCACTCTCGCCACGCTTGCAAGTCCACTCTGACCCCCACCCAGGAACTTACGTACCTAGGGATGCAATTCAAGACTCTGCTGGCACTTGTGAAGCTGCCCTTAGTCACACAGCAGTCCCTTCATCTGGCGGTTCGCTCTCTGCTGAGGCTCCGCCGTCATTCCATCAGACACCTCATGCAGGTGCTGGGTCAGATGGTGGCGTCAATGGAAGCGGTTCCCTTTGCCAGTTCCATCTGCGTCCCCTGCAGCTGGACATTCTCCGCTGTTGGGACAAGCGGACCTCTTCCTTGCACAGGCTGGTGGCTCTGTCGCCACAGACCAGGAGCTCTCTTTAGTGGTGGCTTCGGCCCCTCTCTCTCTGTCCCAGGGACGCTCTTTTCTGCCCCCGTCATGGGTGATTCTCACCACGGATGCCAGTCTATCCGGCTGGGGAGCAGTGTTTCTCCACCACCGAGCACAGGGCACTTGGACTCCGTCCGAATCAGCCCTCTCGATCAATGTGCTGGAAATCAGAGCTGTGCTCCTAGCTCTCGTAGCTTTTCACCACCTGTCGGCGGGCACGCACATTCAAGTCCAGTCAGACAACGCGACAGCAGTTGCCTACATCAATCACCAGGGCGGGACTCGCAGCGCCTAGCCCTGTTGGAAATTCAACGCATCAGTGGACGGAAGACTCCAAGTCCACCATATCCGCACCCAGGCGTAGAAAACTGGGAGGCAGATTATCTCAGCCGTCAAACCGTGGACAGCGGCGAGTGGGTCCTGCATCCGGCAGTGTTCCGGTCAATCTGCCGCAGGTGGGGCACGCCGGAAGTGGATCTAATGGCATCCCGGCACAACAACAAGGTCCCGGTTTACGTGGCTCGCTCCCACAATCCTCAGGCCTTGGCGGCGGACGTGCTGGTTCAGGATTGGTCCCAGTTCCGTCTGGCCTACGTGTTTCCCCCTCTAGCTCTCTTGCCCAGAGTCCTGCGCAAGATCAGAATGGAGGGCCGTCGGGTCGTACTCATCGCCCCAGACTGGCCCAGGCGAGCTTGGTTCCCAGACCTGCTCCGTCTGTCCGTAGAGGTGCCGTGGCATCTCCCGGACCGCCCAGACCTTCTCTCACAGGGTCCGTTTTCCGCCAGAATTCTGCGGCTCTCAGATTGACGGCGTGGCTCTTGAGCCTTTTGATCCTTACGGCTTCAGGCATTCCTTCTGAGGTCATCTCCACTATGACTCAGGCTCGGAAGTCTTCCTCGGCCAGGATTTACCACAGGACTTGGAGAATTTTCCTGTCCTGGTGTCGCTCTTCCGGCCATGCTCCTTGGCCGTTTTCCTTGCCGACCATCCTGTCCTTTCTACAGTCCGGTCTGCAGCTAGGACTGTCCCTCAATTCCTCAAGGGACAGGTCTCGGCTCTGTCAGTGTTGTTCCAGCGGCGTATCGCCCGACTGGCCCAGGTGCGCACCTTCATGCAGGGCGCATCTCACATCATTCCGCCTTACCGCGGCCTCTGGATCCCTGGGACCTTAATCTGGTCCTCACGGCCTTACAGAAACCCCCCTTTGAGCCTCTTAGGGAGGTTTCGTTGTTTTGTCTTTCACAGAAGGTGGTCTTTCTGGTGGCCATAACGTCTCTCAGGAGAGTCTCTGATTTGACTGTGCTCTCTTCGGAGTCACCCTTTTTGTTTTTTTCACCAAGACAAGGTGGTTCTCCGTCCGACTCCGGGCTTTCTCCCTAAGGTGGTGTCTCCTTTCCACCTTAACCAGGACATTTCATTGCCTTCCCTTTGTCCGGCCCCTGTGCATCGCTTTGAGAAAGCGTTGCATACTTTGGATTTGGTGCGGGCGCTCCGGATCTGTGTCACGCACCGCCGCTCTTAGGCGGTGCACCTCTCTTTTTGTGCTAACCACGGGTCAGCGCAAGGGTCTCTTGGCTTCTAAACCGACCTTAGCTCGTTGGATTAGGTCGGCCATATCCGATGCCTACCAATGTTCTCAGGTGCCCCCACCGCCAGGGATTAAGGCGCATTCGACCAGAGCTGTCGGTGCCTCCTGGGCGTTCAGGCACCAGGCTACGGCTCAGCAGGTTTGTCAGGCTGCCACTTGGTCTAGTCTGCGCGCCTTTTCGAAGCACTACCAAGTGCATGCTCATGCTTCGGCAGATGCGAGCTTGGGCAGACGCATCCTTCAGGCGGCTGTCGCCCATTTGTGAAGTTAGGTTTTGCCTACTTCTCAGTTCTGTTTATTTCCCACCCATGGACTGCTTTGAGACGTCCCATGGTCTGGGTCTCCCATAAGGAACGATGAAGAAAAAAAGAGAATTTTGTTACTTACCGTAAATTCTTTTTCTTATAGTTCCGACATGGGAGACCCAGACCATGGGTGTATAGCTTCTGCCTCCGGAGGACACAAAGTACTACACTAAAAGTGTAGCTCCTCCCTCCGAGCATATACACCCCCTGGATGACAAATCTAACCAGTTTAGTGCAAAAGCTGAAGGAGGACATCCACCCATAAATAGAGATAGAGTAAAACCCGGAATAACCGGAACCTCTGTCTACAACAACAGCCGGTGAAAACACACGGAACAAGAAACTGCCAACAGGTAACAGGGAGGGTGCTGGGTCTCCCATGTCGGAACTATAAGAAAAAGAATTTACGGTAAGTAACAAAATTCTCTTTTTTTTTGCCAAAAATCTCAAATTTTAATAATAAATACAGTTTGGAATCTTTAGTGCTGTAGTGCACATTAGTGCTGGCTATCTTGTTTTTGCCATTATTTGAAGCCCGCAGCCGGGAACAACAAAATATATACATACAGTGCCTTGCGAAAGTATTCGGCCCCCTTGAATTTTTCAACCTTTTCCCACATTTCAGGCTTCAAACATAAATATAAAAAATGTTAATGTTATAGTGAAGAATCAACAACAAGTGGGACACAATTGTGAAGTGGAAGGAAATTTATTGCTTATTTTAATCTTTTATAGAAAATAAATAACTGAGAATTGGAGCGTGCAATATTATTCATCCCCTTTTACTTTCAGTGCAGCAAACTCACTCCAGAAGTTCATTGAGGATCTCTGAATGATCCAATGTTGTCCTAAATGACTGATGATGATAAATATAAACCCCTGTGTGTAATCAAGTCTCCGTATAAATGCACCTGCTCTGTGATAGTCTCAGTGTTTTGTATAAAGCACAGATAGCATCATGAAGACCAAGGAACACATCAGGCAGGTCCGTGATGATACTGTTGTGGAGTTTAACCCCTTCATCCCCCGGACACTTCCCGTTTTTGTTTTTTGCTCATTTTCTTCCGAGAGCCGTAACTTTTTTATTTTTCCATCAATCTTGTCATATGAGGGCTTGTTTTTTGCGGGACGAGTTGTACTTTTAAATGAAACCATAAGTTTTACCATATGGTGTACTGGAAAACGGCAAAAAAATTCCAAGTACGGAAAAATTGCAAAAAAAAGTGTGATCGTACAATAGTTTTCTTTGTCGCTCTATTGGGAGACCCAGACAATTGGGTGTATAGGCTATGCCTCCGGAGGCAGCACAAAGTATTACACTCAAAAGTGTTAAGCCCCTCCCCTTCTGCCTATACACCCCCCGTGCTCCCACGGGCTCCTCAGTTTTTATGCTTTGTGCGAAGTAGGCAGACATGCACAGCACAGCTCCACAGATTGGTCAGCAGCAGCTGCTGACCAGGTCGGATGGAAGAAAAGTGGGCCCATATAGGGCCCCCAGCATGCTCCCTTCTCACCCCACTCTTGTCGGCGGTGTTGTTAAGGTTGAGGTATCCATTGCGGGTACGGAGGCTGGAGCCCACATGCTGCTTTCCTTCCCCATCCCCCTCAGGGCTCTGGGTGAAGTGGGATCCTATCGGTCTCCAGGCACTGAGACCGTGCTTCATCCACAACTCCTGTGGAGACTGCTGGATAGGAGCCGGGTTCCATTCAGGGACATGGCCCTGCATCTTGAAGGTACTCTGTATCCCTGTAGGGACCGCGCACGGCAACACCTCAGCTTTGCTGGGTGTGCTAGTGCACCGGGGACCGCGGCGCTGACCGGGTCTATATGTGCCATTACACACTCAGCGTCGCTGAGTGTGTTTATATGTAGGGGCTACCGCGCTAACCGCCGCTGCCATGTGAAACTGCGGCGCGGCTGGGACTTGTAGTTCGCCGGGGACTTCGGCGTCGGCCGCGCTTTTACGGCGGCGACGCTTATACTCGAGTCCCCGGCTTTCTTGCGGCCTAGCTTCCTTTTTCCCGCCCTCAGCCCTGACAGGCAGGGGAAGGGCGGGACGCTGCACGGAAGAGAGGGACAAACGAGCAGCATGAGGGCTGGAGCATGCTTTGCATACTCCACTCCCCTCACTGTGCACTGTGTGAGACGCCCACGGCTCCCTCCTCTCGTCAGGACGCCGCAGCCATTCCTGTCAGCTCCTCCGACACTGCAGAGAGGGACAAACCCTGGGAAACCCAGACACGGTCTCTGGTGGCCTCACAACCGCTTTAGGCGGCTGGTAAGCAGCACCTGTGGTGTTAGCCCCATGGTGCTGTAGTGTATTGATACATTCTGTGTTATTACTATATACTTTACACTGTATGAGCACAGTTCATTATGGCTATTTACCCTTTTGTGTTAATCAGGGAAAACAATAGCATGGCGCCCACAAAGACAGGGGTGCCAAAAAAAAAAAAAAACAGGATTATTATGCTGCCTGCGCCGCTTGTACGACCCAGCTGCCGGCAGGTCCCATTGACCCTCATTGTGTGCAATGTGTGGCCCCTGTGACTCTTCTTCAGCCAGAGCATCTGCTAAGAGGGGCCCAGGGGGAGACACCTGTTGACACGGTCCTTAGTGACGGGGATGGAGTTTGCAAAACTCTCTGAGACTATGGCTGAGATACTAGAAGCCTTGCAGTCCAGGCCGGTATCTCAGCAAAGGGACTCTGTTGAATCATTGTTCCCTGGCCCCCCTCAATTGGACCAACAATGTCCTCCTGGGATACATTCCAGGCTGAGGGTTCTGACTTAGACCCCAGCCCCAGACCGACTAAGCGGGCTCGCTTAGAATTTCCCTCGACATCATGTTGTTCAGGGTCTCAGCGGGGGGAATCTCCGGTTGATGATGCGGAGACAGCTGATCAGGATTCTGATCCTGAGGGCGCTCTCAATCGTAATACTCCAGACGGGGACGCCATAGTGAACGATCTTATTGCGTCCATCAATCAAATGCTGGATATTTCTCCCTCAGCTCCTCCGGCGGAGGAGTCAGATTATCAGCAGGAGTAATTCCGCTTCAGGTTCCCCAAGCGTACACAGAGTATGTTTCTAGACCATTCTGATTCCAGAGAGGCAGTCCAGAATCACCATGCTTGTCCAGATAAGCGTTTTTTCTTAGCGCCTTAAGGATACACGTTGTCCTTTTCCACCTGACGTGGTTAAAGGTTGGACTCAGTGTCTCAGAGTGGACCCTCCAATCTCACAGACTGGCGGCTAGATCATTACTTGCAGTGGAAGATGGAGCCTCGCTCAAAGATGCCACTGACGGGCAGATGGAGCTCTGGTTGAAATCCATCTATGAAGCTATCGGAGCTTCTTTTGTCCCAGCATTCGCAGCCGTATGGGCGCTACAAGCTATCTCAGCAGGTCAAGCGCAAATTGAAGCAGCCACATGCACGGCCGCGCCACAAGTGGCATCCATTACCTCCCAAACCTCGGCAACGCTATTAGTGCTGTCCTGGACTCTGCGAGCTGTACGGCGGTTGCGGCCGCCAATTCGGTGGTACTCCGCAGGGCCTTATGGCTACGGGAATGGAAGGCAGATTCTGCTTCCAAAAAAGCGCTTAACCAGTTTGCCAATTTGTGGCGACAGGTTGTTTGGCGAGCGTCTGGATGAAGTCATCAAACAATCCAAGGGAAAGGATACATCCTTACCCCAGTCCCAACCAAACATATCCCAACAGAGGAGAGGGCAGTCGAGGTTTCGCTCCTCTCGGGGCGCGGGCAGGTCCCAATTCTCCTCGTCCACAAGGTCTCAGAAAGACAAAGGAGCTCTGATGCATGGCGGTCTAAGTCACGTCCTAAACAGACCACCGGGGGCGCCGCTAACAAAGCGGCTTCCTCATGACTTTCGGCCTCCGCTAGTAGCATCCTCGGTCGGTGGCAGGCTCTCCCGCTTTTGCGACACCGGGCTGCCACAAATAAAAGACCGCTGGGTGAGAGTTATTCTGTCTCACGGTTACGAGATAGAGTTTACCTCTCGTCCCCCGACTCGATTCTTCAGGTCATCCCCGCCTCCCGAGCGAGCCGAGGCTCCTCTGCAGGCGCGGCGCACTCTGACGGCTGAAGGAGTGGTGATCCCTGTTCCTCTTCAGCAACAGAGCCACGGTTTTTACTCCAACTTGTTGGTGGTCTCAAAGAAGGACGGGTCTTTCCGCCCGGTCCTGGACCTGAAACTGCTCAACAGACGGGTAAAAACCAGGCGGTTCCGGATGGAATCCCTCCGCTCCGTCATCGCCTCAATGTCCCAAGGAGATTTCCTTGCATCAATCGATATCAAAAATGCTTATCCCCATGTACCGATTGCTCCAGAGCACCAGCGCTTCTTGCGCTTCGCCATAGGACACGAATACCTGCAATTCGTGGCACTGCCGTTCGGCCTGGCAACAGCCCCACGGGTTTTTACCAAGGTTATGGCTACTGTAGTAGCGCTCCTACACTCCCTGGGTCACTCGGTGATCCAGTATTTGGACGATCTGCTGATCAAGGCACCCTCTCTAGAGGCATGCCAACGCAGCCTTGACGCTACCCTGGAGACTCTCCAGGGTTTCGGGTGGATCATCAATTTTCCAAAGTCAAATCTGACACCGGCCCAATCGCTGACATATCTTGGCACGAAGTTTCATACTCTCAGCGATAGTGAAGCTTCCGCTGATCAAACAGCAGTCACTACGGAAAGGGGTACAATCTCTCCTTCAAGGCCAGTCACACCCCGTGAGGCGCCTCACGCACTTCCTGGGGAAGATGGTGACAGCAATGGAGGCAGTCCCTTTCGCGCAATTTCACCTGCGTCCCCTTCAATGGGACATCCTATGCAAATGGGACAGGAAGCCGACGTCCCTCATCAGGACCGTCTCCCTCTCTCAGACGACCAAAGCTTCCCTTCGGTGGTGGCTTATTCCCACTTCATTAGCGAAGGGGAAATCTTTCCTACCCCCATCCTGGGAAGTAGTCACGACGGACGCGAGTCTGTCAGGGTGGGGAGCGGTTTTTCTCCACCACAGGGCTTAGGGTACGTGGACCCAGCAAGAGTCCTCGCTTCAGATCAATGTTCTGGAAATACGGGCAGTGTATCTTGCCCTGAAAGTGTTCCAGCAGTGGCTGGAAGGCAAGCAGATCAGAATTCAGTCGGACAATTCCACAGTGGTGGCATACATCAACCACCAAGGCGGCACACGCAGTCGGCAAGCCTCCCAGGAAGTCCGGCGGATTTTGATGTGGGTGGAAGCCACGGCCTCCACCATCTCTGCAGTTCACATTCCAGGCGTGGAAAACTGGGAAGCGGATTATCTCAGTCGCCAGGGCATGGACACAGGGGAATGGTCCCTTCACCCGGGCGTGTTTCAGGAGATCTGTTGCCGCTGGGGGGTGCCGGACGTCGACTTCATGGCGTCCCGGCACAATAACAAGGTACCGACGTTCATGGCACGGTCTCAGAGCTCTGGCGGCAGACGCCTTAGTTCAGGATTGGTCGCAGTTTCAGCTCCCTTATGTGTTCCTCCGCTGGCACTGTTGCCCAGTGTGTTACGCAAGATCAGGGCCGACTGCCGCCGCGTCATCCTCGTCGCTCCAGACTGGCCGAGGAGGTCGTGGTACCCGGATCTGTGGCATCTCACGGTCGGCCAACCGTGGGCACTACCAGACCGACCAGACTTGCTATCTCAAGGGCCGTTCTTTCCATCTCAATTCTGTGGCCCTCAACCTGACTGTGTGGCCATTGAGTCCTGGATCCTAGCGTCTTCAGGATTATCTCAAGACGTCATTGCCACTATGAGACAGGCTAGGAAACCAACGTCCGCCAAGATCTACCACAGGACGTGGAAAATTTTCCTGTCGTGGTGCTCTGCTCAGGGTTCTTCTCCCTGGCACTTTGCCTTGCCCATTTTTTCTGTCCTTCCTTCAATCTGGACTGGAAAAGGGTTTGTCGCTCAACTCCCTTAAGGGACAAGTCTCAGCGCTCTCTGTGTTTTTTCCAGAAGCGCCTAGCCAGACTTCCACAGGTACGCACGTTCCTGCAGGGGGTTTGTCACATCGTTCCTCCTTACAAGCTGACGTTAGAACCCTGGATTCTGAACAGGGTGCTGCTGGTTCTTTAGAAATCACCATTCGAGACAATGAGAGATATTTCTCTCTCTCACGCCTTTCGCAGAAAGGGGTTTTTTCTCGTAGCAGTCACTTCACTTCGGAGAGTGTCCGAGCTAGCAGCGCTGTCATGCAGAGCCCCTTTCCTGGTTGTTCACCAGGACAAGGTGGTTCTGCGTCCGGTTCCGGACTTTCTCTCTAAGGTGGTATCCCCCTTTCATCTCAATCAGGATATCTCCTTACCTTCTTTTTGTCCTCATCCAGTTCACCAATGTGAAAAGGATTTGCACTTGTTAGATCTGGTGAGAGCACTCAGACTCTACATTTCTCGTACGGCGCCCCTGCGCCGCTCGGATGCACTCTTTGTCCTTGTCGCTGGCCAGCGTAAAGGGTCACAGGCTTCCAAATCAACCTTGGCTCGGTGGATCAAGGAGCCAATTCTCGAAGTCTACCGTTCGGCTGGGCTTCCGGTTCCCTCAGGGCTGAAGGCCCATTCTACCAGAGCCGTGGGTGCGTCCTGGGCTTTGAGACACCAGGATACGGCTCAGCAGGTGTGTCAGGCGGCTACCTGGTCGAGCCTGCACACTTTCACGAAACACTATCAGTTGCATACCTATGCTTCGGCGGATGCCAGCCTAGGTAGACGAGTCCTTCAGGCGGCGATTGCGCACCTGTAGGAAGAGGCCGTTTTACGGCTCTCTTACGAGGTATTATTTTACCCACCCAGGGATTGCTTTTGGACATCCCAATTGTCTGGGTCTCCCAATAGAGCGACAAAGAAGAAGGGAATTTTGTTTACTTACCGTAAATTCCTTTTCTTCTAGCTCTAATTGGGAGACCCAGCACCCGCCCCTGTTTTTTTGTGTACACATGTCGTTCATGTTGAATGGTTTCAGTTCTTCGATATTCCTTCGGATCGAAGTTACTTTAAACCAGTTTATAATTCTTTTTCCTCCTTCTTGCTTTTGCACCAAAACTGAGGAGCCCGTGGGAGCACGGGGGGTGTATAGGCAGAAGGGGAGGGGCTTAACACTTTTGAGTGTAATACTTTGTGCTGCCTCCGGAGGCATAGCCTATACACCCAATTGTCTGGGTCTCCCAATTAGAGCTAGAAGAAAAGGAATTTACGGTAAGTAAACAAAATTCCCTTCTTTGGGATATTTTATTCACTGTGTTCACTATATGGTAAAACTGATGCCTCAGGTCAGTGCGAGTTTGTAGACACCAAACATGTATAGGTTTACTTGTGTCTAAGGGGTCAAAAAAAAAATTCACAAGCTTGTCCAAAAAAAGTGGTGCACGTTTTGCGCCATTTTCCAAAACCCGTAGCGTTCTCATTTTTCGGGATCTGAGGCTCAGTGACGGCTTATTTTTTGCATCTCGAGCTGACGTTTTTAACAGTAACATTTTTGCTCAGATGCTACGTTTTGATCGCCTGTTATAGCATTTTGCGCAAAATTGCGGCGACCAAAAAATGTAATTTTGGCATTTGGAATTTTTTTGCCGCTACGCCATTTACTAATCAGATTAATTGATTTTATATTTTGATAGATCGGGCATTTCTGAACGCGGCGATACCAAATATGTGTATATTTTTTATTTTTTTAACCCTTTAATTTTCAATGGGGTGAAAGGGGGGTGATTTGAACTTTTAGGTTTTTTTAATTTTTTAAAACTTTTTTTACTTTTTTTTTTATTTTACTACTACCCCTAGGGGGCTATAAGGATCAACCATCCGATCGCTCTGCACTATCTGCAGATCTCAGCTACAGAGCTGAGAACTGCAGATTTGGTGCTTTACTTTCAATGCCGGCTGTATTCCGGCATTGAGAGGAAGTGAGTCATGTTAGCTACAGGCGTCATCACATGACCCTGTGCTTCCATGGCAATCACCGAAAGTCACGTGATCATGTCACGTGACTTCCGGTGGGGGCGGGGTAAGTGACTGTCATGGCGGCGCGCATATACTTATCGCTGCCTGATTTTGGCAGCGATATGTAAGGGGTTAATGGTCGCGGGTGGAAGCGATTCCACCCGTGGCTAGCAGGCACACATGTCAGCTGTTGAAAACAGCTGATATGTGCGCGGATCGTCGCCGCCTGCCCACGGCAGGGGGCGGGGATTAACGGCACACGATCCATGACGTACCCAGTACGTCATGGGTCGTTAAGGGGTTAAAGCTGGATTTGGTATAACCAAAAGATTTCCAAAACTTTAAACATCCCAAGGAGCACTGTGCAAGCGATCATATTGAAATGGAAGGAGTATCATACCACTGCAAATCTACCAAGACCCGGCCGTCCATCCAAACTTTCATCTCAAACAAAGAGAAGACTGATCAGAGATGCAGCCAAGAGGCCCATGATCACTCTGGATGAACTGCAGAGATCTACGGCTGAGGTGGGAGAGTCTGTCCATAGGACAACAATCAGTCGTACACTGCACAAATCTGGCCTTTATGGAAGAGTGGCAAGAAGAAAGCCATTTCTCAAAGATATCCATAAAAAGTGTCGTTTAAAGTTTGCCACAAGCCACCTGGGAGACACCAAACATGTGGAAGAAGGTGCTCTGGTCAGATGAAACCAAAATCAAACTATTTGGGCACAATGCCAATCGATATGTTTGGCGTAAAAGCAACACAGCTCATCACCCTGAACACACCATCCCCACTGTCAAACATGGTGGTGGCAGCATCATGGTTTAGGCCTGCTTTTCTTCAGCAGGGACAGGGAAGATGGTTAAAATTGATGGGAAGATGGATGGAGCCAAATACAGGACCAATCTTGAAGAAAACCTGTTGGAGTCTGCAAAAGACCGGAGACTGGGACGGAGATTTGTCTTCCAACAAGACAATGATCCCAAACATAAAGCAAAATCTACAGTGGAATGGTTCACAAATAAACATATCCAGGTGTTAGAATGGCCAAGTCACAGTCCAGACCTGAACCCAATCGAGAATCTGTGGAAAGAGCTGAAAACAGCTGTTCACAAACGCTCTCCATCAAACCTCACTCAACTCCAGCTGTTTACAAAGGAAGAATGGGCGAGATTTTCAGTCTCTCGATGTGCAAAACTGATAGACACATACCCCAAGCGACTGCAGTTGTAATCGCAGCAAAAGGTGGCACTACAAAGTATTAACTTACAGGGGACGAATAATATTGCACGGCCCAAATTTCAGTTATTTTTTTATAAACGTTTAAAATATGCAATACATTTCATTCACCTTCACAATTGTGTCCCACTTGTTGATTCTTCACCATTAAATGTAATATTTTTATCTTTATGTTTAAAGCCTGAAATGTGGGAAAAGGTTGAAAAATTCAAGGGGGCTGAATACTTTTGCAAAGCACTGTAATTATAATTCTGCAAAGAAAAAAATGAGGTAGCATATTTTTTTGGTTTATAAGACACACTCCAAATTTAGAGAGAAAAAAAACACAAACAAAGGGGTCAGTCTTATAATCCAGTGGTTTCTTACTGGGTGGGGGCAGCAACAGTGGTAGAGCGGGGACACAGAAGGCAGTGGCGGAGCAGGGCGATGCTGCGGATGTCCCAGTGTCCCGGTGCGGTGGGTGTCCCAGATGCTGTTGCTGGGGCTGCGGGCTTCAAAGAAATGGCACCCGAAGTCGGCGTGTGTGCAGATTGAGCTATCGGCTCAATGACAAGCCGGGATCTCATCTGAGCATGCGCCACCTCCGGGCGCCGTTTTCCTTAAGTCCACTGCAGGGAGATCAATGGGCCGGAGGCGGCATGCGCAGATGAGATCTTGAGTCGAGAGCTTCACTTGCGCACGCGCCGACTCCAGGCGTCATTATGTGAAGCCCGCACTGCCGATATTTTCAGAATGGCGGCTCCTGCCTCACAGCCACAGCACAGCCCGCAGCATCTCCACCTCCTGATAAGCTACATTCGCATTATAAGATGCACCCCTCATTTTCCTCCCAAATTTTTGGGAAGAAAAGTGCATCTTTTTATGAGAAAAATACGTTCTAAATATGTTATAAAGTGTCTAATTACAGGGTGTCACTAATATCTCGCCACATCTCTAGTCTGACGCTGCGGGATCTTATAATGTCTGCATTTATAAGACGAGGAGAGGTAGTAAATGTTATTCCCCGGCCTCTCGTGCCCTCCAGCTTTTTCCCCGCTGCCCCCTCTGCTCATGCCGTGTTTGTATTTGGATTAATCAGTATTGGCTTACTCAAATATTGGAACCTGTCCCCGGACTCTGAACTCACAACTCCAAACAAAAAATTATCTTTAATGATTTTCGTTTTTTGCTTTTTATCTGTATTTACTCTCCCCGGCTGCAGTTTACTCCCCCTCCCTGGGTCCAGTGCTCAGGCTCTGCCTCTGCTCCCAACGTCTTTTATTGTCTGCAGCGCTGACGATAGATAATTGCACGGAATACTGTCATTTACATAATGTAACACAGAGGCTGGATCGTCTCATTGTGCCCAGATCATTAGTGTCTTATAACATTGTGTCCACCCATATCCTGTCCACCGCCATTAACTTGAGAACGGCGGCAGCTATAGGCATAGAAGTGGGGTCTAGGTATAGTAAAGTAGCCATGCGCTACGCAATGAAACAAGCTATATAGCGCCACCTGCTGGAAAATAACGGAGTTAGCATTTTTATCTCGAAAACGGAACGAGATACAGAAAGTGAATTAAAAAATTGTAAGGCATCATCAATTCAATACGAATCGACACCTTGCATACAGAAATGCTATGATATGAAACCCATGACCCCCCCCAAAACATTGAATGCTGGTCATGCATATGGCGCTCATTTAACTTTGATGCTCAAAGTGGCCCCCGTCAGCTGCAATGCACATCTGGACTCTGCACAGCATACTGTATCTTGCTGCACGTTGTGCAATATGGTAGGTGACACGTTTGCACAAGCATCTGTGATACGTCGTCGTAGGTCCTGCAATGTTGGTGGAGGGGTCGCATACACCTGCTGTTTGATGTGACCTCACAGAAAGAAGTCCAATGGGGTCAGGTCAGGTGAGCGTGGAGTCCACTCCACGCAGCCACCATACCCAATGACTTGTAGGAAGGTCTCCATGAGGTATCGCTTCACGTCCGCAGCCTTGTGAGTTTTACACGTTCTAATCATAGCATTTTCTGTATGCAAGGTGTGGATTAGTATTGAATTGATGATGCCCTACAGCTTTGTAATTCACTTTTTCCTTTCGTCACGACAGCACCCACGAGAGAGGGATCCACCCCCTTCAGGACAGGAAACCTACAGATAAAAAGGGGCGGTCCCCCTCCCTCATCAGTTGGTTTCCTGTCCTGCAGGGATCGGAACCTACAGTACCTGGGTCCAGTTGAGTCTGTGCGGTCTCCAAGGGAACGGCGGAGCTCAGGATCCGGAAGCACGGTCGGTGGTGCTCCCCTCGTGGACTCCGTCCTCCGGTGCACCTCGTCCTCTTTCTCCTGGTCCGGCTTTGTCTCCGGGGATATGACGCCTGCAGCAGAGCGTGCTTCTACCGGAACGTGTGCGCAGCGGGGGGGGCCCTGCCGCGTCGGCGCATGCTCCCTGCTGCAGTGACCCGGAAGTATACAGGAGCGCTTCCGGGGGAGCGGCCGGGAAGGTTCCTGGTGAAGCCCGTGGTCCCCTCCATCCTGGCCGGACGCTGCGGTGATGGTGAGTTGCTATTGCGGTCGGGCCGGAGCCTCTCCCTGACGCGTGCCTGCGTCTTCACAGCTGCACGGCGTGTGCACGCGGGAGGGGGTGTCCTGGGCCTGCCGCGTCCGCGTTCTGTCTCCTCGACGGTAGCCCGGCAGTGCTCCTGCTTCTGCGGATCGGGGGGGCTCGGCTGTGGATCTCTGCCAGCCCTTCTCCCTGCCCTTCTGTCCGGGGTCGGTCCCCTTCTGGGACGGTCCCTCTGCCATCAGCGTCCCACATGCTGTGGAATTCCTGGCCGCCTCTGTTCTCTGTGGAAGGCGTCAGGGTGGTGTCTGCACTGGGGTGTGCGCTGGGGTGCCCTCTTGGTCTGTGCTCGGTGGCCTCTGTGCCCTCCTGGCCTCTGTGAGCTCCTGGGCCCCTGTGGACTCCTGGCCCCGGTGGCCTCCTGGCCTCGGTGGACTCCTGGCCCCTGTGGCCTCCTGGCCTCTGTGGACTCCTGTGGCCTCTGGGCCTCTGTGGCCTCCGGGCCCCTGTGGACTCCTGGCCCCTGTGGACTCCTGGCCCCTGTGGCATCCTGCCCTCTGTGGACTCCTGGCCTCTGTGTCCTTCTGTCCCCTGTGGCTCTGTGCCTCTTGGCTTCTGTGTCCTCCTGGCCTCTGTGTCCTCCTGGCCTCTGTGTCCTCCTGGCCTCTGTGTCCTCCTGGCCTCTGTGTCCTCCTGACCTCCGTGTCCTCCTGGCCTCTGTGGCCTCCGGGCCGCCTGCCTTCTGTGGCCTCCGGGACGCCTGCCTTCTGTGGCCTCCGAGCCTCTTGGCTTCTGTGGCCTCCGGGCCTCTGGGCTTCTGTGGCCTCTGGGCCTCCTGGCTTCTGTGGCCTCCTGGCTTCTGTGGTCTCTGGGCCTTTTTGGCTTCTGTGGCCTCTGGGCCTCTTGGCTTCTGTGGCTTCTGGGCCTCTTGGCTTCTGTGGCCTCAGGGCCTCTTGGCTTCTGTGGCCTCTGGGCTTCTGTGGCCTCTGGCCTCCTGGCTTCTGTGGCCTCTGGGCCTCCTGGCATCTGTGGCCTCTGGGCCTCCTGGCTTCTGTAGCCTCTGGGCCTCCTGGCTTCTGTAGCCTCTGGGCCTCCTGGCTTCTGTGGCCTCTGTGCCTGTTGGCCTCTGTGCCTGTTGGCCTCTGTGCCTGTTGGCCTCTGTGAATGTTGGCATCGGTGCCTGTTGGCCTCGGTGCCTCTTGGCCTCGGTGCCTCTTGGCCTCGGTGCCTCTTGGCCTCTGTGCCTCTTGGCCCCTGTGCCTCTTGGCCTCGGTGCCTCTTGGCCTCGGTGCCTCCGGGCTTCTGTGCTTCGGGGCCTTGGTCCTCTGTGCTTCTTGGCCTCGTGCTTCCTGGCCTCGTGCTTCTGGGCCTCGTGCTTCTTGGCCTCGTGCTTCCTGGCCTCGTGCTCCGGGCCTCGTGATTCCTGGCCTTGTACTTCCTGGCCTCGTGCCTCTGTCCCTCTGTGCCTCCTGGCCTGGGGCCTCTGTGCCTCCTGGCCTTGGGCCTCTGTGCCTCCTGGCCTCGGGCCTCTGCGCCTCCGGGCCTCGGGACTCTGTGCCTCCTGGCCTCGAGCCTCCGTTCCTCCTGGCCTCGGGCCTCTGTGCCCTCTGGCCTCGGGCCTCTGTGCCTCCTGGCCTCGGGCCTCTGTGCCTCCTGGCCTCGGGCTTCTCTCCCTCCTGGCCTTGGTGCCTCCTGCCTAGGTGCCTCCTGGCCTCGGGCCTCTGTGCCTTGTGCTTCCTGGCCGCATGCCTCTGTTGCCTCCTGGTCTCGTGTCTCCGGCCTCTGTGCTTTCAGGTCTTGTGCTTCCTGGCCTCTGTGCTTCCGGGCCTTCTGGCCTCTGTGCTTCCTTGCCTCCTGACCTCCGGCCTTCCTGGTCTCTGGGCCTCCTGGCCTTTGTGGCCTCTGTGGCTTCTTGACCTCTGTGGCTTCCTGGCCTCTGGCCCTCCCGGCCTTGGGCCTCCGGGCCCTGTGCCTCTGTGCCTCCTGGCCTCCTGCTTCTGTACCTCCTGGCCTCGGGCCTCTGTGCCTCCTGCCCTCTGTGTTTCCTGGCCTCCTGCCCTCTGTGCCTTCTGCCCTCTGTGCCTTCTGCCCTCTGTGCCTCTTGGCCTCTGTGCCTCTTGGCCTCTGTGTCTCTTGGCCTCTGGGCCTCTGTGTCTCCTGCCTCTGGGCCTCTGGGCCTCTTGGCCTCATGGCCTCATGGCCTCTGGCCATCTGGGCTTCTGTGCCTCTGGGCTTCTGTGCCTCTGGGCTTCTGTGCCTCTGGGCTTCTGTGCCTCGGGGCTTCTGTGCCTCTGGGCTTATGTGCCTCTGGGCTTATGTGCCTCTGGGCTTGTGTGCCTCTGGCCCTCTGTGCCTCTGGCCCTCTGTGCCTCTGGCCCTCTGTGCGTCTGGCGCTCTGTGCGTCTGTGCCTCTTGGCCTCTGGGCCTCTTGGCCTCTGTGCCTCTTGGCCTTTGGACCGCGGGGGCCTGTGTTCTGGTCTTCCGCCTCTGCCGCCTTGCGCCTCCCTTGCCTCGCGCCGGGCCTGGCGCCTCGGGCTTCATGCTTCGCTTCTGGTGTTCCTTGCTGCTCCCTTCTGGCCCTGCCGTCCCTGGTTCTCTCTCCTGGGTGCCGTGCTTGTTCGAGCGCCCCTAGGTTCTTCCGTCCCGGCCAGCCCTCTTGTCACGGAGTCCCTTCCCCCCGCATCACGGAACTCCCCTTGCCGGTGTGTTTTTTGTCGGGGCGTTGCTGCCTTCCCGTCCTTGCTGCGCTGTAGGCCGCCAGTCCGCACCCAACCTTGTGGTCGGCTGTGGATGCTCTTCCTGCCCTCCCTTCCTACCTCCTCATCTGCTGTATTCCGTTGTCCTCTGTTCTGCCGTTCTCCTGTCGGGAAGGGTTGTGGGTCTCTCGGTCGGTCCCCTCCGGGTGCCTGTTTCTGCCCTGGGCGCCCTGTTTCAATCCCGTCTTGTGGGTTCTGAGGGGTTGTGCGCTTCCTTCCGGCTGGGGGCCGCTGCCAGCCGGTCCGTATACCGGCTCTCCTCCCTGGGGTCTTGCTCTAGGGTTGGGCGCCCTACCCTTTGCGCCCTTCGAGCCCCTCTCTGTCGTGTGCTCTTTCTCCCTTCCTTCCTTTCACGTCCTTGATTGGGGGGCGCTGTCCCCCCCCCTGGGTCGCTCGGCGGCCCCTTGGCGGCTGGATGGGTCTTTTGTTTTTTGTCTTTCAGGGTTCCGGCTGTGCTCCACTGGTGTCGTGCCGTCCCTTGCCCCGATGGCTGTGGGCTACTGTTTCCCTCGCGTCTGTGGTGCAGCCTGTTCTCCTGTCCTCCTCGGTGACGGATCGTTCTCCTGGTAGGTGGCCTCCTACTTGGTGGCTGTGGCGGATGTCTCCTCGGCGGTTTTGTACGGCTGTGCCTGGTCTTCTCCTTCCACTTTTCCGAGCTCTGCCGGCTGGTCTTTGGTTCTTCCACTGGCCTTCCATTTGGCAGCTTGGCTCTTCACGTGGTTATCCCGCCCTTGGTGTGTCTTCTCTCTAAGTCTCTCGTGGGTGCTGTCGTGACGAAAGGAAAAGACTATATTAGGTACCGGTAATGGGATTTTCCTGAGTCCACGACAGCACCCTTTACACCCCTGCCCTTTCTTTGTTTGTTTTTTCTCACGCTTCGGTGTCCTGGGCTTGGTCTGTGTTATTTACTAATTCTTTGGCGGTTCCTCTCCCGGTCTCTGCAACCAACTTATGAGGGAGGGGGACCGCCCCTTTTTATCTGTAGGTTTCCTGTCCTGAAGGGGGCGGATCCCTGTCTCGTGGGTGCTGTCGTGGACTCAGGAAAATCCCATTACCGGTACGTAATATAGTCTGTTTTCTCTATCTCGTTCCGGTTTCGAGATAAAAATGCTAACTCCGTTGTTTTCCACCAGGTGGCGCTATACGTGGTTTCATTGCGTAGCGCATGGCTACTTTACTATACCTAGACACCACTTCTATGCCTATAGCTGATGCCGTTCTCAAGTTAATAGCGGTGGATACACTGTATACAGAGCCCAGATAATGCTATGTCGGGCCACACAGAGGCCGGATAACCACTGCACCCAGCATGCGAACAGTGAAGGGGTGGTGACGTGACATCTCTGATGCCTGGGGTGGTGAAGGGGTTATCTATTATTTGATGTGTGCTGGATAAAGTCTTCCCAGTGGGCTGTAAAGGTGGGCACCATCTATGCGGTTTATTGGGTGCAGCGATCACCTCTGCTAATGTTTAGTGAGATCACAAATGGCGGAGGTTTATTTCTACGTGGTACAAGCATTGGGCCAAATATTGTACATACCCAGAGGGCACCACATTTACTACACCGCTGGCACCGTGCGTATCCATGATCCTGTCCTGCATATACAGCCGGGTGCAGCCTGTGCATTCACACCATGGATCGCTCACTTCTATGAATCTCTGGGCCAGGTCAGAGAATCAGGGATCCTGCAAACCTCAGACAGATAAATGGGACAGATGCTGAGAGTTCTGTCACGTGCGAATACCCCCAAATACAAATATAGGGAGGTCACAGGAACGGGAGGTCAGTTGCCTATAAATATATCTCAAGGTCCCTCGTGTCCTCGTCGCAGGTGATGAGTTTATATTGGCAGAGAGACATTGTTTGTGAAACAACATTTCGACAGATTTGATGCTACTTTGTCCTCTTCCCTCTCGCATGTCAGTAGCGCATTTAGGGACGATGCCATTCTTAACCGCAGGCTCCTCTTCAGCTCCAGGACCTGCCACACTGATGCCATCCAGTTTTGTGTGGCGGCTCCTGAAACAGCATGGGCTGGTGACCGCGCTATGTCTTACCTTAATTTTTGAGGGGACCAACTATAAATAGTGACCACCATCCCCTGCAAAGCAATTGACACGTCAGTGAAGCCAGAGTGTAACAGTTGGGTTTAGTTTCCTGTAGCAACTCATTCCTGACTGTTATATGTTGGGTTGAGGGATCTGCCATGATTACGGCACTACAGGGTGGGCCATAAGTACGGATACACCCTGATAAAATGGAAGTGGTTGCTGATATCACGTTACCGTTTGTGGCATATTAGTACATGGGAGGGGCAAAACATTTGAGGCTGGGTGACGCCCATGGCGGCTTTGCTTTAGAATTCAACTTTACTCTTTTTTTTCCCCTCACCCATGACAGCACCACGTGAGAGAGGGATCCGCCCAGCGAGGACAGGAAACCATTCTGAATAAAAGGGCGGTACCTCTCCCCTTTGTCAGTTGGTTTCCTGTCCTTGATGGGGGACCCCCATTCTGAAAACTGGTGGTGAAGAGAAGAAAAGTCACCTACTTACCCAGCCCTGTCCAGTGTCTTGAAGAACAGGGTGACTCCTGTAGAACCGTTCTTCGGGGCTGGAACCGCCGTCCACCTGCCCTTGGGGGTCCTGGTGTCCGTGCGGGGGCGTGCAGCAGGAGCTGTTCGTGGGATCCCGGTCCGCTGCTCCTTCCTCCCTGCCCTGCGCTCCATGCTGCCTCTGGCTTCCGGGTGCGCGGCCGCGCGGCAGGCACGCTGGGAGATGGAGGCGGGGCCTTGCGTGACGTCACCGGCTAAAGATGGCGGCGCCCATGCAACGCTGCGGGGCATGCGGCCTGCAATTCAGGGCTGCGGGTGCTCCTGTCCAGGCATCGTGGGGAGCGTGGGCCAACGGGGAGGAGCCTCTCCTGGGACCAGAAGGCAGAGGATTGCGTTTAAAAAGACACTTCTGGCTCTGTAGAGTGATGGTGCCTGTGCTCTGCCATGGATACTGATGAGCAGCAGCACTCTCCTGTACGTCGTCAACAGAGCCGAAAACACGATGACCGCTCTAGTGACACCGGCCGGACGGGCCGTGGCAGCCATGACAGCAGATCCTCTCGTGACTCTGCAGCTCCTGTGAAACCTGTGGATGTTCCAAAACAGTACATACAAAGTGAAAAAACAATTCCTTTAAAAATGTTTTATTTTATTAAATATGTCTTAAAAATTTCCCAAGTGATTCACCTATCTAGAAATTATCAAGGGTAGTATAAATATACACCAGAGATGCCACCCCTATTCAGAGGAAAAAACAATCAAATGCAGAAAAACGGGAGTATGGGATCCCAAATGGGATTAATCTGGCCCTATCATGGACCTACCACCTCACGCCTTCCTACCGACGGAGGTAATACCGCCTTAACGTAACTGGGCGCCCCTGTTCCTCGGTGGCTAGCCCTCACTTACCCTAATAAATTCCCTACCATATGAGGAGAAATGAGAGTGCCTGAGCAAGTTACCACTAATTATTGGTTGGACTTTTTTTTACCCCTCGATGGATCGTAAAGAGAGGGCAAATGTGGCTATACCCTGTTACTCATATCCATTTAATATGCTCTAAATCAGCTGGTCATTCATTTATATACAGAGATAACAAATCCCTAAACCAAACCGACTCAAGCAGATATGTCTTGACTTATATTCAGCACTATAATACCCTGTTTAATATGCTCAAATTCAACCGGTCATCAATTCATATACAGGGATAACAAATAACACAATACCCTGTATATACAGGGACAACAGGTACCCCCGCACCCCACTATCTAGATCCAGTTGATATGCTCCAATTCAACCAGTAATTAGTTCATATACAGGGGCAATAAGTCCAAATACTAAACCATCCTGATAAAAAGATATATTTAAACTTGCATTCAGCAAATCCCAAACTCTGGAGCGATGCCAGTATATACACTCATTAGAAATGAATAGATATCATTTTATAAAGTTGATAAATTAACTTCCCTTTATTAAGTGCATCCGCACTGCCTGAGGCAGGCGCTACAGGTTCCATGGACCTTCAGACTAGCTTATGCGTTTCCTCCATTAGTCATGCTGCCGACCGTTCTGCAAAAAATCAGGGAGGACCGGGCGAGGGTACTTCTTATCGCCCCCTTCTGGACAAAAGGCCGTGGTTTTCTCTCCTGAGGGCGATGTCGGTCACGGATCCATGGGTTCTGCCGGAGGTTTCGGACCTGTTAGTGCAGGGACCAGTATTCCACGCACAAGCAAAGGGATTCCATTTAACGGCTTGGAATTTGAGAGGTCACTGTTGAGGAGCAAAGGTTTTTCCCCTGACCTTATTTCTACATTGTTGAAAAGTCGTAAACCAGTTACCACCAGAATATACGGGAGAGTGTGGCAAAAATTCCTGCACTTCTCTAACCGTCGCCTGGGTCCGGAAGCCCCTATTGAGTGCATTTTGGAATTCCTACAAAACGGGTTTGATCTGGGGTTAGCAGTGAACACTCTCAAGGTTCAGGTCTCTGCCTTAGAGGCCCTGTACAATTGTAACCTGGCGGCCAACAAGTGAATTAAGCGGTTTATTATGGCTAGTGGTAGGGCTAAGCCAGTGGTCATACCAAAGGTTCCTCCCTGGGACCTTAACTTAGTCTTGGATGCCCTCACGGGATCCCCCTTTGAGCCCCTGACAGATCTTTCCCTGAAGTTGCTTACTCTAAAAACCATATTGCTAGTCGCATTAACCTCGGCACGGCGGATCAGTGATTTACAGGCCCTATCAGTTGTGCAGCCTTAGGAGTACTTTGCACACTGCGACATCGCAAGCCGATGCTGCGATGTCGAGCGCGATAGTCCCCGCCCCGTCGCAGCAGTGATATCTTATGATAGCTGGCGTAGCGAACATTATCCTTACGCCAGCTTCACACGCACTTACCTGCCCTGCGACGTTGCTCTGGCCGGCGATCCGCCTCCTTCCTAAGGGGGCGGGTCGTGCGGCATCACAGCGACGTCACACGGCAGGCGGCCAATAGCAGCGGAGGGGCGGAGATGAGCAGGATGTTAACATCCCGCCCACCTCCTTCCTTCCGCATTGCAGCCGGGACGCAGGTAGGAGATGTTCCTCGCTCCTGCGGCTTCACACACAGCGATGTGCGCTGCCAGAGGAACTACATCGTACCTGTCGCTGCACCGGCATTATGGAAATGTCGGACCCTACACTGATGATACGATAACGATGCTTTTGCGCTCGTTAATCGTATCAAAAAGGATTTGCACACTACGATATCGACTGCAACGCCGGATGTGCGTCACTTTCGATTTAACCACACCGACATCGCACCTGCGATGTCGTAGTGTGCAAAGCCCCCCTTACACTCAGGTACTTGACGATAGGGTCATCTTGTGGCCAGACCCGGCGTATCTCCCAAAAGTTACATCCCATTTTCATAGAACGCAAGAGATAGTCCTGCCCTCCTTCTGCAGCCATCCCACTAATGCAGGGGAACGTAGATTTCACACCCTAGATGTGCGCAGGGCCCTCCTACACTATATTTCAGTGACGCGGGCAGTAAGGAAGACGCAATCATTATTCATCTCCTTTCAGGGTAGTACAAAGGGTCAGGGGGTGTCAAAGGGTACTATTCCTAGGTGGATTAGGGAGGCCATTACTTTAGCCTACTCCTCCAGTGGTGCACCTGTTCCGGAGAACATTCGGGCCCATTCCACCAGAGCAGTGTCTACCTCCTGGGCTGAACGTGCACAGGTATCTATTGACCAAATTTGTAGGGCCGCTACCTGGTCCTCACGTCTACTTTTTTCCGGCACTATCAATTGGACCTATCCTCCTCGGCTGCTCTTTCGTTTGGTAGACGGGTGCTTGAGGCGGTGGTCCCTCCCTAATTAGGTTTCTCTGGAAATATCTCACGTGGTGCTGTCATGGGTGAGGGGAAAACACCACGGTTACTTACCGGTAGCCGGTTTTTCCAGAACCCATGACAGCACCCATATAATCCCTCCCTTTCTCATCCTTGGTGTCCACTTCTGGGTGTGCTTGTGTGTGTTTAGTGGTGATGGAGTAAGTTCTAACGATTGTTGGAGGTCCTCTCATTCTCGGTAATCAACTGACGAAGGGGAGAGGTACTGCCCTTTTATTCAGAATGGTTTCCTGTCCTCGCTGGGCGGATCCCTCTCTCACGTGGTGCCAGAGCTGTATCTTAACATCTCACACAGGAGGCAGCTTACTGCTCATCCCCCCACACTGACTCATGGAGGAGGTTAGACCGGAGCTGTATCCATAAATCTCACACAGGTGGAACACAGAAGGGGCAGGTTACCACACCTCCCCCACACTGACTCATGCAGGAGGTTAGACCAGAGGCTGTATCCTTACATCTCACACAGGAGGAGTCCAGAACAGGTTTACACACCTCCCTTCCAGAGCCCCCCCCCCACTGACTCACGCAGTAGATTACATCAGGAGATCAGAGCTGTTTTGGGGTTTTTTTCATCTCACACTGGAATAGTCCAGAACAGGCAGGTTACTCATAGGTATGAGTAAGGACCGTGTTTTAGGGTCCGAGACATGTTAGGTTTTGGTCATGTTTTTTATTTTTTGTATTTATTTTTAACATTATGATCTAATAAAACAGAAAAACTTTTTTATCTATTTCCTGGTTGAATTCCTGGTATGGTGCTGGATGTTTTTTTTCTACATGTTTTGAAACCAGAGCTTTATTCTTACATCTCACAGGAGGAGTCCAGAATAGGCAGGTTACTGCTCTTCCCCTCTCACTGATTCATGCAGGAGGGTAGACCAGGAGACCAGAGCTGTATCCTTCATCTCACAGGAGGAGTCCAGAATAGGCAGGTTACTGCTCTTCCCCTCTCACTGATTCATGCAGGAGGGTAGACCAGGAGACCAGAGCTGTATCCTTACATCTCACAGGAGGAGTCCAGAATAGGCAGGTTACTGCTCTTCCCCTCTCACTGATTCATGCAGGAGGGTAGACCAGGAGACCAGAGCTGTATCCTTCATCTCACAGGAGGAGTCCAGAATAGGCAGGTTACTGCTCTTCCCCTCTCACTGATTCATGCAGGAGGGTAGACCAGGAGACCAGAGCTGTATCCTTCATCTCACAGGAGGAGTCCAGAACAGGCAGGTTACTGCTCTTCCCCTCTCACTGATTCATGCAGGAGGGTAGACCAGGAGACCAGAGCTGTATCCTTACATCTCACAGGAAGAGTCCAGAACAGGCAGGTTACTGCTCTTCCCCTCTCACTGATTCATGCAGGAGGGTAGACCAGGAGACCAAAGCTGTATCCTTACATCTCACAGAGGCGAAATCCAGAAAGGTCAGATTACCAGCCCTCACTTCACACTGACTGATGCAGGAGATAGACCAAGAGCTCAGAGCTGTATCCTTACATCTCACACAGGAAGAGTCCAGAACAGCCACTTAGGCTGAGTACACATATCCGGCTTTTTGCCGCTTTGACAGATGCGGCGCATGCCAGTACAGTGTATACAGTACACTGGCAGCGCAACAAGCGCCGGTCGCATGCTGTCATGTGACCAGAGCATGTAGCCCGGAAGTTGCGGCGCTGCCACTGCACTGTATCATACTGTACTGGCGTGCACCGCATCCGTCAAACCGGCGAAAAGCCGGATATGTGTACCTGGCCTTACTGCTCCTTGCCCCATACTACACTAAAGCTGTTTACTTAGATCTCACACAGGTGGAATCCAGAATAGGCAGGTTCCTACCCCTCCCGTCACACTGACTCATGCAGGAGGATAGACCAGGGGAACAGAGCTGAATCCTTACATCTCACTCTCTGTTAAACCTGCTATAAGCTATGGTGGGAGCGAGTCCTTTCCTTTCAGTGGTGCTGCCTGTTTATGATTGTCCGTGTCGTATCGAGCCCCAACGAAAACTCTGTAATAACTCCCACTTGAACTTAACAAAAATGAACTCCGCAGGGGCTAAATACTTTAATATCTCTGCAACCAAAAGGCAAAATAATAAAAAAAGTTTTATTCTGCAGCCAGAATTACATGGTGTGTCCCATTCAACCTGAAGATTTGAGTGAAAGCGTCTCTTTAAATAGTAAAATAATCCAGAATAGTTTATTTCAAGGTTCATTCAAGTTTTTACTACTCTGAATCTGACAGATCTAATATTTGCTGCCTAATTCCACCCGCCCCAGTACACAATCCTGGATCCTCCCCAGCCCTGACATATAAAGTACAGAGATTTGTGCAGATAGTGGGAGTCTCCGGCAGAACCGTCTCCACAGCATGGGCAGAGCGCTGGTCTGTGCAGTGCTGGTGCTGCTCTGCATCTCGGGGCTGTGGCCTGAAAGTGGTGAGTTACTGAGTATAGGGACGGAAAGGAGATGGATGAATACATACAGGGGTAAATACATAGAAGAAAGATACAAAATATATACAGGGGTATATACATAGAAGAAAGATACAAAATATATACAGGGGTATATACATAGAAGAAGGATACAAAATATATACAGGGGTATATACATAGAAGAAAGATACAAAATATATACAGGGGTATATACATAGAAGAAAGATACAAAATATATACAGGGGTATATACATAGAAGAAAGATACAAAATATATACAGGGTTATATACATAGAAGAAAGATACAAAATATATACAGGGGTATATACATAGAAGAAAGATACAAAATACATACAGGGGTATATACATAGAAGAAAGATACAAAATATATACAGGAGTATATACATAGAAGAAAGATACAAAATACATACAGGGGTATATACATAGAAGAAAGATACAAAATATATACAGGGGTATATACATAGAAGAAGGATACAAAATACATACAGGTGTATATACATAGAAGAAGGATACAAAATACATACAGGGGTATGTACATAGAAGAAGGATACAAAATATATACAGGTGTATATACATAGAAGAAGGATACAAAATATATACAGGGGTATATACATAGAAGAAGGATACAAAATATATACAGGTGTATATACATAGAAGAAGGATACAAAATACATACAGGGGTATATACATAGAAGAAGGATACAAAATATATACAGGTGTATATACATAGAAGAAGGATACAAAATATATACAGGTGTATATACATAGAAGAAAGATACAAAATATATACAGGTGTATATACATAGAAGAAGGATACAAAATATATACAGGTGTATATACATAGAAGAAAGATACAAAATATATACAGGTGTATATACATAGAAGAAGGATACAAAATATATACAGGGGTATATACATAGAAGAAAGATACAAAATAGATACAGGGGTATATACATAGAAGAAAGATACAAAATAGATACAGGGGTAAATACACAGAAGAGAAATACAAAATACATACACAAGTATATACACAGAAGAAGGATTCAAAATACATACAGGGGTATATACATAGAAGAAAGATACAAAATGTATACAAAGTTATTTACATAGAAGAGATACAAAATACATACAGGGGTATATACACAGATACAAGATAAATATAGGGGTAGATACATAGAAGAAAGATACAAAATAAATACAGGGGTATATACATAGAAGAAGGATACAAAATATATACAGGGGTATATACATAGAAGAAGGATACAAAATATATACAGGTGTATATACATAGAAGAAGGATACAAAATACATACAGGGGTATATACACAGAAGAGAGATACAAAATACATACAGGGGTATATACATTTATAGAAGAAAAATGCAAAATACATACAGGGGTATATAGATAGAAGAAAGATAAAAAAAAATGCATAGATATAAGAGAAATACATGAAGAGAGTAGGAAGCTTCCAAGGTTCGGGGTGAGGATTAGGACTTAACCTTTATATTATGGCATAATGATAGTTTTATAGTAAAGGTTGTAAATGTCCAAATCTGATGCCTGGAAAACCGGTGGAATATCACAGAGAGAAGAGTGCATCCAAAAAGTGAAGGAGCAAAAAAAATGGTGAAATACAATCACAGCCCTGAGAGATACAAGACAGATCAATAAATGGAAAAATATTAGATAGATACATGATAGATAGATAGATAGATAGATAGAAGGATAGATAGATATTCTAGATAGAAAGATAGATAAATGCACATATATATATATATATATATATATATATATATATATATATATATATATATATATATATATAAAATCAGCTGTAGTACCCGATGTTGCCCGGGATAGGAACTGTCTCTCCCTATCTGTCTCTCTCTTTCTGTCTGTCTCTCTATCCATTTCTCTCTGTCTCTATCTATCCTCTCTTCTCTATCCGTCTCTCTGCCTCTCTGTCTGTCTCTCTCTATCCTCTCTTCTCTGTCTCTCTCTTGGTTTCCCTCAATGTCTCTCTGTTTCTCACTGTCTGTCTCTGTTTCCCTCTGTCTCTTTCTGTCTTTGTCGCTATCCATCTCTCCACCAAAATTATATTACCTCACACATAGGCTTCTTATACTGAGAATGTTGTTCGTTGCCTATAGCAACCAATCACAGCTCCTATTAATGACCTGTAGCTCCCAGCTCTATTGACTTTAATGAAGGCAGGTTTTTTGGGTAATAACTGTAAAATGCAGGGTTAAATTTTCCCCTCAAAACATAGTCTATGACACTCCCTGAGTCACATGAGGCGTCTGTGTAAAATTTAGTGATTGTAAATGTGATTAGAAAGGTGCAGATTCCTCTTTAGCGGACATACACATACACACACCTACATCACTCACACATACATACACACACACATACATACACACATACACTCAGCTTTATATAATAGATAGATAGATAGATAGACGGATAGATAATATAGAAAGATAAATGAATAGATATATAAAAAGATAGTGACAGAGAGATGGATTGAGAAATTCCAATTTATCTACCTTTGGGATAGGCTGTATCGGCGCCTCTTTCCCTCATATTTACCTGATTTACATTATTTCTTTGCTTATATAGATTTATTAATTTATTTTTGGGAACTTATAAACCATCATAGGTGCAGTGTATCTATTCTGCTCCTTGGAGCTTTCTAGCAGTGGTGCACGGTATGGATGAGGGGTGTATAGTGCTATAAACTGGGAGCAGCTATACACCTGAATGGCCACTAGGGGGAGACATTGTATATGTATACAGGCTAACAACATATATATATATATATATATATATATATATATATTTGTCTGCTCATTTCAATGGCCAAGGCTAGTTTCACACTCGCGTTCAGCGCATTCCGTCACTATGGAGAATAGCGCAGCGCTTGGCGGAGTGTCACAAAAAACGCAACCTGCAGGAATCCGTTAGGCGTCCGTTATTTTTATAATGGACGCCTATGGTGGCGGATTCCGTTAGAATGCGTCATTTGACGGATTCCGTTAACGCATCCGTCTTTACACAACTGCGCATGCCCAGATGTGTAAAGTCAAGGAAAAAAACTATAACGGATTGCGTTATTTTGTACGATCCGTAGCATTGCGTTGTGCCACTATATGCAACACATCCGTTGCATGCGTCACACAACGCAATGCTACGGATCCCGTCCAACGCAAGTGTGAAACTAGCCTAAGGCTGCTTTCACACATCCGGTTTGAGCTGTGCGGCTCAATCCGGCTGTGAAACCTATGCAACGGATGCGGTGAAAACACCGCATCCTTTGCATAAGTTTTTTACATGCGGCCAGTCCGGTTTTTGCCGCTTGCGGCAGGCTACTGAGCATGCGCAGTGGCAAAAACCTCATGCGGCGGCCGCATGTGGTTTTTGCCGCGTCGCGCCACATCCGACATCCATAGGGACGCATTGGGAAAAGCACCGCATCGGCCGGATGCGGCGCGATGCGGTTTTTTTTTGCCGCACAAAAAACCGTGCCAGGCAACGTTCCATCCGGCCGCCGCATGCGGCAAAAAACGGACAGAACGCAAGACCATGCGGCACAATGCGGCACTAATTAAAGTCTATGTAGGAAAAACGCAACCGGCAGCAAAAAAAAACGGTTGCGTTTTTCCTGCAAAGTGCCGGATTGTGCCGCAAAAAACGGAGGTGTAAAAGCAGCCTAAGCCATCCTCCTCTTCCTACAGTAGTGGTAACGTGAACCCAAACCAGGAGAGGAACTGCCAGGATCTGAGATCGGTCCTGATATCCAAAAATTGGGGAAACTCTGATAACAGAAATATACTGCTACTATTAACACATATAAAGATAATTTTATTAACCCGGACATCCCCTTTAATAACAAATAATTTACATGCCTGTCTGACATATCATTAGTGCAACCTGTGCAGCCGCAAAAGAGTCCAAGAGGCCAGGGGGCCCCCACCACCACCAAATCCGGAGGAATTGTGCATTATGAGGAGCTATTGGACTGTGAAGGGCCCATTTCATGTTCTTGCACAGAGTCCTCCTCTGTGTGTGCCCGCCAGTGATGTGCCCGCCAGTGATGTGCCCGCCAGTGATGTGCCCACCAGTGACGTGCTCCTGCTTTCCTCTGTCTCTCCAATGCTTTTAGGAATGAAGTAAGATGAATGATATTTTTTTTACTAAACATTTTTTTTCCTAACAGATGCGTTGAGTGCTTCAAGTAAAGGAAATAATGCTCGACCAGGTAGGAGATTGTTTATATCCATACTTATCCAGAGATAGAAAAGTAGAGATGTCAGGAGACTAACTTGTGGTGGTGTAGCCTAGCTCATTGACATAGCAGAGCTGGGTGTGTCAGGGGAATCAATGAGTGACTGAAGCAGTGCTACCGCAGGGAAACAGTCACAGTAAGGCCTCCATTCCATTTGCGCATAGCTTCCGGTTTGAGAGCATCGGACATGATATGCTAATGACCCTCTGCTGCCAGCGTCAGCCGAGGGTCATGCGACTGTGATGTGATCTTGCGACCGTATCATAGCTGCGGAGAAGAGGAAGGGAGCACTATCTCTCCATCTCATCCGCTGTCTGTCTCTGCGTACATCGAAACTGCAGTCAGATGACATGCGAGTGCAGTGCGAATTTTCACATGCTCCCATAGACTTGTATGGGGGTGTAGGAGCCGAGAATCGTTGCCAAACACAGCATGCTGTGATTAATTTCTAATGCTGATATGGCATGAGAAATCAATCGCAGATTGGCACTACCCTATAGTTTTGCACTGGTGTGAGTGCAGTCCAATATTTTATCAGATTGCACTTGTCCATGCAAAATGCAAGTGGAACTGAGGCCTAGTGGTGTGGACATCAACTACCTGAGTACTCAGGCGGCGATCTGCTAACTGAGCTGGCCTATAAGGACTGAGTACTCAGTTGGCAATCCACTGACTGAACTGCCCTATAATGCCTGAGTACTCAGGCAGCGATCTCCTGACTGAGCTAGCCTATAAGGCCTAAGCACTGAGGCAGTGATCCACTGACTGAGCTGGTCTATAAGGCCTCAGTATTCAGGCGGCAAATAACTGACTAAGCTGGCCTGTAAGGCCTGAGTACTCAAGCGGTGATCCAAAGATTGAACTGGCCAATAAGGCCTGAGCACTCAAGACGCAATCCGCTGACTGAGTTGGCCTAGGCAGTGATCCGCTCACTGAGCTGGCCTAGCAGGCCTGAGTACTGTTAGGACCAGGAGGACGGGTAGGCCCAGGAGGTGGATCCACTGGGCTGAACACCTCACCGAGGGCAAGGTGCTCGGTAGCCGAAGCACTACGGGTAGCAGGACAGTCCGTTCAGAGGAGTGGGTGTAGAAGTCCCTGGGATCACGGAGTCTCTGAAGGTAGTCCGGGTGACGGAGCGCAGGTTCGGAGGCCGAGATGATGTCAGGCAGGGTCCGGAACCAGCGGAACGGGGGGGTCGGTCACCACACAGATCCAGGAATCGGAGACGGTAGGGACTGAGAAGATGGCGGACAGTCCGTTCGGGGTTCTGGAACCGTCAGGACCGGTAGGCGGGACAGGAGCGGCTCTACAAGAGAGATAGGTGAGTATGAGACAATGGCACAAGGAGACCTGACTCCTAGCTTAGCAAACACGAAGAACAGGCCCCGCCCACTTGGAAAAGAACCCCCTATATACCCTGTACCTGCCTCTTCAATATCCTGTTGGAGGACGCTGGCCCTTTAAGAAAAGGTCAATGACCATGCGCGCGCCCTAATGCGCATGTGCGAGGCCCGGGTGCCAGAAGCCATAGCAGGATGCGGTGTACAGGAGGCAGGAGTGCCGGGCCAGCTCAGGACAGCAGACGGGCGCCGGGACCGGGGACCGGGTTGCCTGGTGGACGCAGGTGAGGGAGCATGGAGGCTGAGGAGCGGGGGACCGGGGAGCGTGGCACGGGAGCGGGGAAGCGAGGTCCGGGAGTGGGGGAGCGTGGCAGAGGAGCCGGGGAGCGTGGCAGAGGAGCCGGGGAGCGTGGCAGGGGAGCCGGGGAGCGTGGCAGGGGAACCGGGGAGCATGGCACGGGCATCGGGGAGCGTGACAGTACCCCCTCCCCCACGCCCCCCTCCCCGCAACCGGGACAGGAAGGCACATATCAGGGGAGTACCCACATTCTCCCGGGGTTCCCAGGACCTATCCTCAGGACCATACCCAGCCCAGTCCACCAGGAAGAACTGTCGGCCCCGTACGGTCTTCATGGCCACGATATCCCTTACCGCATAGAATAGAAGGAGGAGCAGGATTGGCAGCAGCGGAGAAGGGACCAAGGACAACCGGCTTGAGCAGGGAGACGTGGAAGGAGTTGGGTATTCTCATCGTGGCCGGGAGCTGCAGCTTGTAGGAGACCTCATTTATTTTGCCAATGACTTTAAACGGCCCGATGTAGCGAGGACCCAGCTTGTATGACGGTAGCTTCAATCGGACATATTTGGAAGCAAGCCAGACCAGATCTCCTGGAGAGAAACACGGGGGATCTAGACGCCTCTTGTCAGCGTGTCTTTTCATCCACAGGGAAGCACGTCCAAGGGACGTCTTGACAGAGTCCCAAATCGTTGAAAAGTCACGGACTACGGTATCAGCAGCAGGGACATCCGAGGAAGAAGATACAGGTAATGGGACGGAGGGCTGAAGTCCGTAAACGACATGGAAGGGAGAGCTGGAGGAGGACTCACTGACGTGATGGTTATGGGAGAATTCAGCCCAAGGAAGAAGCGTGGACCAGTCGTCGTGATGGGCGTTAACGTAGTGACGTAAGAAGGAGGTCAGGATCTGATTGACTCGTTCCACTTGGCCATTCGTCTGAGGATGGTAGGCTGAAGAAAAGTCCAGAGTCACTCCCAGATGTTTGCAGAGAGCCCTCCAGAAGCGGGAGGTACACTGAGTTCCTCTGTCGGACACAATGTGTGATGGAAAGCCATGCAACCGGAAGATGTGCTGTATGTAGGCGTCAGCGAGTTCCTGGGCAGAGGGGAGTCCAGCCATAGGGACGAAATGAGCCATTTTGGAGAAACGGTCCACCACGACCCATATGACTGTGTGTCTGGAGGACAGGGGCAAGTCTGTAATAAAGTCCATTGCAATGTGTTGCCACGGAACGGAGGGAATTGGCAGCGGCAGAAGACGACCATATGGCAGGTGTTTGGGCGTCTTGTTCCGGGCACAAGAGGAGCAGGCTGAGACAAAAGACGCGACGTCCGTGCGAAGGGATGGCCACCAATAGTGACGTACAATTGTACTCCATGTTCTCTTCTGACCAGCATGGCTGGCTATTTTCGAGGCATGGCCCCAGTGCAACACTTTTTGTCTGTCAGTTTCAGAGACATAGGTCTTCCCGGGCGGTATCTGGGCCAGAGTGACAGGAGCCACCGGAATGATTTTACTTGGGCAGATGATGGGCTGAGATGTCTCCTTCTCCTGTTACATGGGCACGAATGACCTGGACAAGGCATCTGCTCGCACATTCTTATCCACGGGCCGCAAATGGAGCTGAAAATCGAACCTGGCAAAGAACAAGGACCACCTGGCTTGTCGTGGGTTCAGTCGCTGAGCAGACCGCAGGTATTCCAGGTTCTTGTGGTCCGTGTAAATGATCACGGGGTACACTGCTCCCTCCAGAAGTTAGCGCCATTCCTCCAGAGCCAGTTTGACTGCTAAGAGCTCTCGGTCACCGATGGTATAGTTGCGTTCAGACGCTGAGAAGCTCTTGGAGAAGAAACCGCAAGTGACCATCTTCCCGGTGGAGGACTTCTGCATGAGCACTGCCCCGGCCCCAGAGGAGGAGGCATCCACCTCCAAGGTGAACTGTCGGTTTAACTCAGGACGGTGGAGCACAGGAGAGGAAGCAAATGCCCGCTTCAGGGAGCCAAACGCGGCGTCGGCCGCAGGTGACCAGTCCTTCGGATTAGCCCCCTTCTTGGTCAAGGCAGAGAGAGGCGCAGTCAGGGCAGAGAAGCGAGGGATGAACTGACGGTAATAGTTCGCAAAGCCGAGAAAACGTTGAATTGCCTTCAGTCCGGAAGGAGGGGGCCAGTTGAGAATGGAAGAGACCTTCTCTGGGTCCATCTGCAGGCCGGTATCGGAGATTACGTAACCCAGGAAGGGAAGAGAAGACTGCTCGAAGACGCACTTCTCGTACTTGGCGTACAGACGATTCTCTCTCAGTCTTTGTAGTACCAGCTGCACGTTCTCTCTGTGGGTCTGGAGGTCCGGAGAGAAGACCAGGATGTCATCCAAATATACCACCACACAGACGTATAGAAGGTCCCGGAACACGTCGTTCACTAGTTCCTGAAAGACTGCCGGTGCGTTACACAGGCCGAAGGGCATCACACAATACTCGTAGTGCCCATCGCGAGTGTTGAATGCGGTCTTCCATTCGTCCCCAGAGCGGATGCGGACCAGGTTGTAGGCACCACGAAGATCCAACTTGGTAAACAAACGAGCTCCTCTAAGCCGATCAAACAATTCGGGGATGAGCGGCAGGGGCTATTTATTCTTTATGGTGATTTGATTCAATCCCCGGTAGTCAATGCAGGGGCGCAGGTCGCCCTCTTTCTTCTTAACGAAGAAGAAGCCTGCTCCAGCAGGAGAGGAGGATCTCCGGATGAATCCCCTTGCCAGGTTCTCAGTGATGTAGGCAGACATGGCCCTTGTTTCAGCAGGGGACAAAGGATATATCCGTCCTCGAGGTGGTGTGGTTCCCGGGAGTAGGTCGATGGCACAGTCGTAAGGACGATGTGGCGGCAGTACCTCTGACTCCTTTTTATCAAAGACGTCCGCGAAGGACCAATAGGCCGAAGGCAGTCCTGGTAGGGACTCCGGGACCGGAGGTCGTCGGATGGGCTGTATGGACCTCAAGCAGTTCTCGTGGCAAGAGGGGCCCCATCGGGTAATTTCGCCAGCGCGCCAGCTGACCGACGGTTCGTGTGTCCGTAACCAGGGGAGTCCCAGCAGGATTTGATGAGACATATGCGGGAGGACGTAGAAGGCGATTTTCTCAGTGTGCAGGGCACCGATGCGTAGTACAACAGGCTTGGTGATCCAAGAGATGGTGTCAGAGAGGGGTCTCCGGTCTACAGAGGCAATCACGAGGGGTTTGTCGAGTGGAGTAACAGGCACCTGGTACTTGTCCACCGTGGCCTGCTGGATGAAATTGCCTGCTGCCCCGGAATCGAGGTACGCTTCCGCCGTGAACCGCGTCTCTCCCGCTGTCACTTGAACCGTCCATGTAACCGGGTCTGAGCGAGTCCCAGTACCTAGGGTGGCCTCTCCTACCAGCCCTAGGCTTTGGAGTTTCCCGGCCTCTCTGGATAGGAACGTAGCAGGTGTGTGCCCTCTCTGCAGTAGAAGCAGAGGCCCTTGGCGAGCCGTTCTGCTCGGCGTTGTTCGGACTGCCGCAAACGGTCAATCTGCATGGGCTCGTGGACAGAGACACCAGACGACGCTGACTGAAGTTACGGCGGGCTTATGCGGAGGAGAGGAATGCCGTATTGGACGTCTCTCACGGGGACACCTCTTTGGATCGTTCCTGGGAATCTGAGGTCCACGCGGGTGGCTAGTGCGATCAGGGCATCCAGGGTGGAAGGAACATCGCAGCCCTGCCAGCTCGTCCTTAATACGACTGGAGAGTCCTTCCCAGAAGGCGGCGGTGAGGGCCTCATTGTTCCACCCCAATTCTGAGGCCAAGGTGCGAAAGCGGATGGCATATTGGCCCACCGTCAAGGTCCCCTGACGTAGCCTGGAGGAGTGATGAGGCGGACGCGGCGGCACGTCTGGGTTCGTCAAAGGTGGTTCTAAACGCCTGCAGGAATTCCTGGATGTTAGTAGTTACAGGGTCCTCCCTCTCCCACAAGGGGTTCATCCAGGCCAGTGCCTCACCCTCTAGATGGGACATCACAAACGCCACCTTGGCTTGGTCGGAGGCAAACAGGTGCGGAAGCAGCTTAAAGTGGAGGGAAGCATTGATTCAAGAATCCTCTGCAGGTCTTAGGATCTCCTGCATATCGGGGTGGAGAGGCCAAGCGGAGTTTAGAGGCTTCCGAGGAAGCCGCCACGGGAACTGCGGCCGTGGACTGTGCTGTTGAAGCCTGAGATGCCAGGACGTGGGAGTTGCTTGCAGCGTGTTCAGGCGGGTATCCACCGAGGACATGAAGGCCAGCATGCGGGACTGAGTCTCGCGCTGTCGTCCGAGTTCCTGCTGCAAGTTGCCCAGCTGGGCCGCTAGTGCTTCGGCGGGATCCATGGCCTGTTCCTTACTGTTAGGATCAGGAGGACGGTAGGCCCAGGAGGTGGATCCACTGGGCTGAACACCTCACCGAGGGCAAGGTGCTCGGTAGCCGAAGCACTACGGGTAGCAGGACAGTCCGTTCAGAGGAGTGGGTGTAGAAGTCCCTGGGATCACGGAGTCTCTTGAAGGTAGTCCGGGTGACGGAGTGCAGGTTCGGAGACAGAGATGATGTCAGGCAGGGTCCGGAACCAGCGGAACGGCGGGGGTCGGTCACCACACAGATCCAGGAATCGGAGACGGTAGGGACTGAGAAGATGGCGGACAGTCCGTTCGGGTTATGGAACCGTCAGGACCGGTAGGCGGGACAGGAGCGGCTCTACAAGAGAGATAGGTGAGTACGAGACAATGGCACAAGGAGACCTGACTCCTAGCTTAGCAAACACGAAGAATAGGCCCCGCCCACTTGGAAAAGAACCCCCTATATACCCTGTACCTGCCTCTTCAATATCCTGTTGGAGGACGCTGGCCCTTTAAGAAAAGGTCAATGACCGCGCGCGCACCCTAATGTGCATGCGCGAGGCCACGGGTGCCAAAAGCCATAGCAGGATGCGGTGTACAGGGGGCAGGAGTGCCGGGCCGGCTCAGGACAGCAAGACGGGCGCCGGGACCGGGGACCGGGTTGCCTGGAGGACGCAGGTGAGGGAGCATGGAGGCTGAGGAGCGGGGGACCAGGGAGCGTGGCACGGGAGCGGGGAAGCGAGGTCCGGGAGCGGGGGGAGCGTGGCAGAGGAGCCGGGGAGCGTGGCAGAGGAGCCGGGGAGCATGGCAGGGGAGCCGGGGAGCGTGGCAGGGGAACCGGGGAGCATGCCACGGGCACCGGGGGAGTGTGACAAGTACATGGTGTCAGAGCTGCAAAGCAGATGGATGGATGAATGGATGGATAGAGGGATAGATCGATAGAGGGATAGATAGAGGGATAGATGGATAGAGGGATAGATAGAGGGATAGATAGATAAATAGATAGAGGGATAGATAGATAAATAGATAGATAGATAGATAGATAGATAGATAGATGATACAAGAATATGAATTAGTAAAGTTATACTGCACTGAACCTATTTTCTTGATAGGTGAAAGAGGTCCAATAAAAAAAAAGAATAATGCCCGACCACGTAAGTATAAATCTTTATGGCATCTTTTCCGACAGATAGATAGGTAGTAAATAACAGGCGGTTATAGCTTTATAATGATATTTACTTTACTTGTTACATTTTCTCCTGACAGTTAGATGGAACCCACGAAGGAGCAGAACTCAAGCCCGAACCGGTGAGGAGATAATGCTTATATCCATCCGTGTACATAGACAGAGAGATAGATAGTTAGAGGTATAGATAGATAGATAGGGAGATAGATAGGGAGATAGATAGATAGAGGGGATGGATAGATAGATAGATAGATAGATAGATAGATAGATAGATAGATAGAGGGATAGATAGATAGATAGATAGATAGATAGATAGATAGATAGATAGATAGATAGATAGATAGATAGATAGATAGATAGATAGGGAGATAGATAGGGAGATAGATAGATAGAGGGATGGATAGATAGATAGATAGATAGATAGATAGATAGATAGATAGGATAGATAGATAGAGGGATAGATAGATAGATAGATAGATAGATAGATAGATAGATAGATAGATAGATAGATAGATAGGGAGATAGATAGGGAGATAGATAGAGGGATAGATAGAGGGATAGAATAGATAGATAGAGAGATAGAGGGATAGATAGATGGATAGATAGATAATAGAGGGATAGATGGAGGGATAGATAGATAGATAGAGGGATATATAGATAGATAGAGGGATAGATAGAGGGATAGAATAGATAGATAGATAGAGGGATAGATAGAGGGGAATAGATAGATAGATACATAGATAGATAGATAGAGGGATGGATGGATGAATAGATCGATAGATAGATAGAGGGATGGATGGATAGATGGAGGAATAGATGATAGATAAATAGATAGACAGCTAGATAGATAGACGGCGGACTTGTAATGATATTTACTGAATATAATTTCTTCATAGCTGCAATATTTCCTCCAAAAATCGGGGATTATGCCCAACCAGGTAAGAACACGTTCAATGTCCCTCCTCGTCCACTCTGCCTCTATTTGCCTCATCTTCCTTTACCAATATTTCTTCTTCATCTTCTTATGTTTCTTCTTTTTCTTCTACTCACATTGTTTTTTTTTCTTCTTCATACTACTTATGTTCTTCTACTACTTCTTCGTATACTCATGTTTTTCTTCTTACATTTCCTCTTCTTTTTCATCTACATATGTTTATTCTCCTTCGTCATCTACTTGCATTTCTTCTTCTTCATCATCCACTTACGTCTTCTCTTTTCTTCATCTCCTTACATTTCTTTTTTGTCTTCTTCTTCTTTTTGGTTTTCTCTGTGATATCTGATACAGATTAGTGGACTAGTTTTTGGGATTTCTGTTTCGCAGCTCCTAATGTCGCCTTGAAAGGGATCGCCACCCAGTCCAGCGTTAACTCATATTTGGGATCCCCTCGGAACGCCAATGACGGATCTTTGGCTGCCAATTATTTAAGGTCACAATGTGCTCATACAAAGAACGATTTTGGACCCTGGTGGATGGTGGATCTTAAATCTCCGCACAAGATCATGTCTGTGGCTGTTACTAACCGGGTGCTGGAATGCTGCAGAGAACGGATTTTTGGTGCTGAGATCCGAGTAGGAAATGATCGAAGTAATGGAGGAAAACAGAACCCCAGGTGCGATATACTGCAGGGTGTTATTGTGGGGGCCGGGATGTTGTTCTCTGTTGCAGGTGGAGCAGTGCTGGACTGCCTGACATTAGGTGAAGGTTTATCCAGATCATGTTGAATTCTTCATTTTTTTTATGTTGTCACTAGAGACCAAATCAATTTGATGCAAGTCTAATTTTTGTGAAATCTTTTTGAATTCGCTATTATCATTATTTTTGACTGTTAATGTTACTTTAACCCCTTCAGCCCCCAGCCTGTTTTCACTTAAAGACCCGGCCATTTTTTGCAATTTTGACCAGTGTCACTTTGACAGGTTTATAACTCTGGAACACTTCAACGGATCCTGGCGATTCTGACATTGTTTTTTCGTGACATATTGTACTTCATGTCAGTGGTAAATTTAGGCCGATATGTTTTGCGTTTATTTGTGAAAATTTCGGAAATTTAGCGAAAATTTTGAAAATTTTGCAATTTTCAACCCATAAATCTGAGAAATATGTCACACAAAAAAGTTACTAAATAACATTTCCCACATGTCTACTTTACACCAGCGCAATTTTTGGAAAAAAAAAAAATTCCGTTAGGAAGTTAGAAGGGTTCAAAGTTCATCACCAATTTCTCATTTTTCCAACAAAATTTACAAAAAAAAATTGTTTAGGTACCACATCACATTTGGAGTGATTTGAGAAACCTAGGCGACAGAAAATACCCAAAAGTGACCCAATTCTAAAATCTGCACCCCTCACTCTGCTCAAAACCACATCCAAGAAGTTTATTAACCCTTTAGGAGCTTCACAGCAACCAAAGCAATGTAGACGAAAAAATGAAAATTTTACTTTTTTAACACAAAAATGTTACTTTAGCCATAAAAATTAGTATTTTCACAAGGGTATCAGGAAAAATGCATCATAAAATGTATCGTGCATTTTCTCCTGAGTACGCAGATACCCCATATGTGGTGGTAATCAAATGTTTGGGCGCACGGCAGGACTCGGAAGGCAAGGAGCGCAATTTGAATTTTTGAGTGCAAAATTAGCTGCACTCATTAGCGGACGCCATGTCGGGTTTGAAGACCCCCTGAGGTGCCTAAACAATGGAGCTCCCCCACAAATGACCCCATTTTGGAAACTAGAGCCCTCAAATATTTTTTCTAGATGTTTGATGTGCACTTTGAACCCCTGGGGGCTTCACAGAAGTTTATAACGTTGAGCCGTGA